>NW_006436298.1:28739031-28774433 GCF_000325575.1 Pteropus alecto | reverse complement strand
AAAGTAAAACCACAATGAGATACCACCTCACAGCTGTCAGAAAGGCAATCATCAATAAATCAAAAATCAAGTGTTGGCAAGGATGTGGAGAAAAGGGAGCCCTCGTGCACTCTTGGTAGCATTGCAAATTGATAGAGACACAATGGAAAGTAGTTTGGAGATTCCTCAAAAAAACTAAAACTAGAACTACCTTATGATCCAGAAATTCCACTTCTGGGTATTTATCTGAAGAAAAATAAAACACTAATTTGAAAGGATATATGCACCCCTATGTTCACTGCAGCACTATTTACAATAGCCAAGATATGGAAGCAACTTAAATGCCCATCAATAGATGATTGGGTAAAGAAGAGGTGGTACATGTATATATAAAATGGAATGTTACTCAGCCATAAGAAGAGATGAAATACTGCCATTTGTGACAACATGGATGGACCTCGAGATAATTAAGCTAAGCAAAATAAGCCAGACTGAGAAAGTTGAAAATCATATGATATCACTCATATGTGGGATATAAACCTAAAAGCAACAAATGAACAGGACAAACAAACAAGAGACTCATGGACATGGATTATAGACTAGTGCTTACCAGAGGGTAGGGGGTGGGGAAGATGGGAGTAGATGGGGTAAAGGGAGTCAAGTATGTGGTGACAGAAAGAAATCTAACTATGGGAGGTGAACGCTCAGTGTAAACATATAGATGCCTTACTGTTAAAGTGTACTGTTGAAATTTATTAGATTTTGTTAACCAATGTCACTATAAAATAAATAATAAATAAATGAATGAATGAATGAATGAATGAATAAATAAATATATCACTGGAGAAGAATAGTTCAAAAGACTGAGAGGCCAGACCATTGCAAAGATTATCTAAATTTGTGCTTTTGATTACCAGGAAGTAAGGCAGGTGATGTCCTTAAAATAAAAGGAATGAGGTAGAAGTTATATTTAGTAAGTGAGAGAAACTAGGTTTTTATAGATGACAACACAATTAGGAAAGTAGGGATACAGCCCACTGACCAGTTTTAAAACTTGGATTTTTGGTTGCAGGGAAGCAGAAGTATTGGGAGGTGATGGACCTAGAACCACAAATCCTCTAACTCCAAGCCCAGTGCTCCCAGAGTTCTGAGAGGGCTACAGGGAAAACAGTGTCCTCAGTGGAGACCCAATGATCCCTTAGATTAAAAAAAAAAAAAAAAAGAAGGAAATCCTCAGAATAAAGGTAGATAACTTAGGAGATTTTACTGTTGATGGGACATGAATTTCAGAGTGCACAAAGGAAGCATTTGGCTTATCGGGAACAGATAAAAAAAGAATCTAAATAGAGAATGTGCTAAGGGTTCCTGGTAGTAAAGTACACAGATGAGTAGGTGGTGATCTGGCAGTCTGCAGCTTCTTGTGAAAACTGATATTCTGAAACATAATGACATTGGTCTTAGAGAACTCAAGATACAGACTGAAAGCAAGGCTGTGATTACTAGGGATAGTCAGGGAAGTTGTAAACGAGGGGCAGTGCTGAACTGGTTCTTCTTAAACCCTAACCAGCAGGGTATGAGTCACGGAGGATGTTCTATTAATCTCTTCACAGAGATTAGTCTCGATCCCTGTCTATGATGGGTACATTTTTCCAAATGTGCAGTTTTCCACATTAACCCTTTCTATGAAATTGAGAACTTCTGAGTAATAAAATCTTACTACGAGCACAGCTCTCACATGCTCCTTGTTGATAGAGGGTACATGTCTTGAGAAGGAATGAAAAATATACTATTCTCCTTTTAAATGACGTTTTCCAGCTATTACGGCTCACTCCAATTTTCTGACCGCCATGAGGGAACAAATGTAATTCCCCTTAACTCTTTATTTCACAATCTGTTCACCAAATATCACCCTATGTGCCTGCTTTCTTTCCCATCAGGCCATGATCTCCTCAGGCAGAGAGACCACGTATAATTTATCTTATTCCCATTTATGTTGTAAATGGAGGAGCAAGTCCCTCTTGTGGAGTCTTTAAGGATCACTCCATATGACCATGGAAATTATACTCAGAAAGGCATATGAAATAAAAGCAGTTACTATACTCACAGGACCTAGAATAGGGAGGCGCACACACCACACAAGGACCATATGAGAGGGACACCATGGAAGTGGGCTCAACAAAGCAGGTTGAGAGATAAGGGAGAGAGTGAGGACTGGACAAGAGCCTTTATTGGGAGTCAGAGCAGAGTACACGAGTAAAAGGCATCAGAGGATTTCATTGTTGAATTTGTATGTCACAGTAAGGGAAGAGCAAGGAGGGGAACTTGTAGGAGAGAACCTGATCACACTGGTGCACTTCGCTACCCAGAGGGTTGCTCACTGCCTGTTTCTGGGGGCGTTGAGGCATCAAGAACATAGATTTAATACACCATTATTTAACATAGGGTATGGTATATAATTGGTGCTCAGGAAATGTGAATAGCTTGTGGGTGGCAATAAAATATTCTAGAAAAGTGTTTCTTAAACTTATTTAGTAGATTTGGGTGGAATCTGAGATTCTACCATTTCTAAAAATCTCCCAGGATATGCCAATACCAGCTACTCATAGCAACATATAAACAAGCCAGTTCTAACATGATAGACACATAGAAATTGAAGACTAATTATAATCAATTATTATCAGGTTATAAAAAGTCTACAGTTTTGCTTCCTTGTTAAAAATACTTTCAATACAAGAAAGCCATTTTTTTCACTTTAGAAATATCCATGATACTATATTTAATAAAACTTTGGTTTGCATGTTGTGCTTCAGGTGAAATTCTATAGTAGTCCATAGGAGATTGAACTAGCAAAGCAAGTAACAACACTGTATAAAGAAGAACAGAGGGTAAAAGACTAGAAATCACCTAGAGTAATATCCTCTAATGATGCCTGTACCAAATGTCCATTGTGATTGATGGTCAAAAAGTGTCAGAAGATTTAATCTGAGATGAATATACTTTAATCCCTAGTTGACAAAATCTAGGAACATCAGACAAGGTAGATGTGACAGATCTTATAGGAATACTTTACTTGGAAGAATTGTTTCCATAATCTATTTTCTTGGACATTAAGTTCATTAAATTCACAAAATTTATACTCATAAAATCATTAACAAAAATCCATTCATTGATTGTGCAATTGGCGTTCTATAGGCATGCTGCAAGGCACCTTTGTATTTAGAGATTAGTCTCTGGTAAACACTCTGTGGACCAAATTTTAGGAGCATCCTAAGGAGTGTGGTTTGCTGAGAATGAAGAAGGTCCTACTGCATTACAACAGTAAGACCAGTTCTGTCCCAAAACCAAGGCTCATATGTAAATATTTTAGATATTTTATAATCGGAATAGGAAGATGTATATGAATTAATTTCATTTGTATCAATTTCTTGGATTTAAGTGTCTCATGATTGTTTTGGCACACGTTAGAGAAAAGAGATGCCATCATTCATTTAAAATGTAATGTATGTAGCTTTTATTAATGTCTGGAATCCTTTCTATAGATACATATTTACCTTTAAAATTTTGTTTAGCATTAATTTAAATCCAATCTGATAAATTATAAAAGAAAAGGCATTTACATTTAATTTATCTTTATAACTGTGTAATTATTTAAACAGGACCTTTGGGTTTTATGTCTTTTAAAATTGAATTGCTAAGCACTGCAGTGTTTTTAGAGCTTCCTTGATGGTTTCTCATTTTATGTTTATATAAGTCTAGTTACACTTTTCTCTGTATTTAACAGTTAGAAAAATCTTAAAGCACCAGATACGAAGAGGTCATAAAATGATAATAGCAAAAAAATTTTCTTTATTCATTTTACTCAATTGTGTTTCATAGGTAGATTTTATAGTTTTTACCATTCTTTAAGAGTAATCGTTTTTCAATATGGCTTTTAAAATAAAGATAATTGTATGTATTATCAGCTTTTAGAAAAGCAAACTTAAGGATAATTATTCAGTAACAGCAAATATTGATCTGGGCAAGCTTTATGATTTATACTGTATAACACAAAATTTAAAAATATAAAATTATAATATATTAAAATAAAATTATACATAAATGTTTTTTTTTCCAGTGACATTATTAAATAACTGGATAGGTAATGCCAATTATGAAAGGAAAAAAGCATATAGTTTTATAATTATTTTGACTGTATGGAGATAAAATTACACAAAATATAGTTATTTCTACATTCTGGATAGAAAAACTAAAACAATATTACTGACGAACAAGAAAGAAACTAAGGCTACCTAATTGTTCTCATAATTATATGAGATCTATTAAATATTCATTATCACCATCAAAATCAAAATCATATAATAGTACCACATAGTGCATTCATGTGTTCTCTTGCTCAGGTCCTGCATGTCTTAACACTGTGTGTGTACGTGTGGGTGTGTTTTAGTGATTTTAGAAAATGTATGTGGCTGTGTAAAATGTTCTGGCAGATTTATGTATGAAGTATGAGATGTTAGATGGGTGGATGGGCAGAGGTCGCCAGTTCTCTTTAGAAACTACATATAGCTACATAGTTAATTACCATCAACTCTGGTTTACTAATCCTAGAGGAATTATGTAGAAACATTTTCTTCCAAGAAAATACCCCTATTTACCCAGTTTCCTCTAGTCCCAGTGTCTGCAAATTAAAACATGCAGGGTAAATCCAATTCACTGCCTGATTTTTTTTTTTTTAAGTTTTATTGGAACATACCCACTCCCATTCACTTACATATTATCTATGGCTACTTTCATATATTTACTATCTGGTATTTATTAAAACAGTTTACCCCTGTTTTAGTTATGTCTTGGAATCCATCTCACCTGCCACTCAAATTGCTTTCTTACATTTTTTTATTCACAAAGAACATTTAGTCAGAAACATACATTTTACACATGTTTACATTAAACACTATTGTCTGTTCCTTAATATGGGTCAGTCTCAATAATCTAGCTATGTATATGGGCAGTTAATTTCTCTGAAACTCATTGGTAAAATACTGTGAGAAGTTGTTAGAATAAAGAACATATTTAATATATTGCACAAATGTAAATAGTATTTCCTCTTCCTACTACTAATCTTGTGTGCCTCATACATTTCTGTTGCACCTGCTCACCAAGGCATTTATATAACATCTTTCTATTGAGTATATACTTTATGCCAGGTCCTGTACTACTAGATACTGGGACTATGACACTGGACAAAGTGTCTGCTCCATGAAGAACTTACAGTAGACAAGAGAGACACATGAGTGCATAGGAACTGTGCACTCTGCTGATTCCTGTAGGAGGAGATGCTTACCCTGAGCTTTGAAGGTTAAGCATCTGAAAAGTGAAATACACATTAGAATCTTATAAAGTTGAGAATCAGATAAAGTTAACAAGATAAAAGTAACAGCTGAGGAAATGGCATTTGTAGGGATCTGGAGGCCAGAAAGACTGTAAAATAAATAGGGAATTGCAAGTGGTTCTACAATTGGAGTGGGTGAGTGGTGAGAGATCTGCCTGGAGACAGAGTGCGTCACACAGGAGAAATGCCACTGATAAACTGACAATAATGATCTAATACATATTTATGTATTGCCTAATTGGTCAGCAACTATTCGGCCAGTCTATACATACTATTATTAATGTTCCTTAGAAATTTATCATAAATAAGGTAATTAGAACTCACTAGCAATTTAAATGAAAAATTCTGGCTGTCATCTGCATAGATCATAGACTGATTCTGAAAAGATGCATTCATTGTTAAAGCAATAGAAACGCAATAATGTAGGCTTTAGAAGTCTCTCTCTCTCTCCCTTGTGTGTCACACACAAAGATAAACACGCATACACTGACACACACACACAGTAGTAATAAGAACCGTAAGGTTTCTGATCCTAATAATTTCCTTAACTACTCAATAAACTCCAGTAAATCACTAGATTTCAATGCCTTTTTCTATAAAAACTACAGAAAGAGCTTCTAACTTAAAAACATATATCACATAAGCACTGTGCCATGATGTTCTAGATATAAAACTATTTTTTGCCATTATTGTTTAAATTAATAAACAGATTAATAAGTATTTATTAAGTGCCTGCTATGTTTATTATTGCTATTGATTTATCTCATCTTTTGCTTTCTAATTAATTAATATAATAAAAAAATAAATCCTTGTAATACAAGAATGAGAGGTGGAAAAAGCAATTACACTGAGGGACAACACTTTATCTTGTATGCATCACTTTTGATAACCCCTGATCATTTATATCGAACCTAGTTTATGTTATCCATGAGGTTAGTAGAGGTAACTATACAGCTGACCTTGTTCCCAGGAAATATGGAAAAGGTTTCAGTTCCTCAATTCTAGCTGATATTTCTTTTCTTGCCTTTCGTGCTTTTCTCCTTTTACACTCTACTAGATTTGGCTACTACATCATTTCCAGCTTCTATTTTCTCATTTACTTCCCACTGTTCTTTGTGATCTGTGCAAGTCGCCTAGGAAAGTTCTTTTGACAAAGACAAACTGCCTACATCTCTTACTTAGAAAACTGCCGCAATGTTTTAGGCAATTGAGTAAAAAAACACAATTTATTTTCAACATATAAAAAATACTATTCCTTTCACACCATTCCACTCTAGTTCTTCATTGTTGGACAGCAAGAGGTAATAGGAACTTTCTCATAATTAAGGGATTATGGGAAGTTTATTTTTATGTCTCCTAGCAACCTCGTGTCTTGGAGGAGGTGACTACTTAGGTTCTTGGTTAAAACAACTGTAAGTTTGGAAGTAAACCTAAACAACTTAATATCAATCATATCAAATAATAGCTCATGCTATTGTTTATTAAGTTATAACATTGTTTTAGAAATTTTACATTTATAATTCCATTTAATTCCTACCAACTCTTTTGGCAGCTTCCATTACAGTGAAAAAAGATTAACAGGAGACTCACTGATTCCCGATTTATTTGAATGTATGTTCTTTAGATTATTTTTGATCAATTTAGTGTAGATTTATAGAAGAGTTTGTTTTGCTTTAAGATAAAGTCTAAAAGAAAATAAAGAATTAACCGCTTCTTGCCATTCTTTGGGAGAAATTGCAAATACTTAAACTCTGTAGTAATAACAAATTTACAGACTGTAGGACCTCAGCAGTGTTTATTCTGAGTCAGTTTCTTCTCACATAAAATGGAAGGGAGATATAATAAGGTAGTTGTAAATGCATAAACACACAGGATAGAGCCTGACACATGAAAAATCACTAAAATGTAATTTTGCCTCTTTTTGTTAAGTAGTTGAACAGTAATGCTAAAAATATTATCCTTTACAAAAATGCTAAAATATGTACTTTTTAAAGTTTAACTTCTCTCAATGATAAAGAAACTATATTCATATAGTTTAATTTATGAGAAGTTATAACCTGAAAGAGATAATTGATTCATTAAGAAATGTTTTAGATTATCTAGCTTCGCAAATGAAGATGAATCTCCAAAGTAATCAACTTGCTCACTTAGAATTTTTAGAGATAAAATTATCTGATATATTAGCGTAATCCATTTGTCTATTATTATAAAAAAGATAAAAATTATAGTTTTGTTTAATAACAGATAAAAGCTATTATTTTGATCCAATTTGGTCAAAGTAATTTAATATGTTTCATGTTTACTTTTCATTATTATCTGTTTCTGCTAAAAATTATCATATCACATCTACTTTAAAGGGGGTTCACTAGAATTCCCAATCATTAGAAATTATAGTTTACTATATTTTGGGTTATGATGAGAATAACCTTTTATACATTAGTAGGCTTCAAATGATCCTTTAATGAAACTGAAAATATATTTTTAAATAAACTTTTATTAAAATCTTGCATTTACCATTATTGATATATCAGTTTTAACATTCAACAGTTGATTGATTGTTCAGGGCCTTTATAGAAAGTTCTAATATCTTTTATTTTGTATATATTTTAATACAAGCTCCCTAAACTTCAAATCTAATGTTGTTTTACTGATATGCAATTAGACATAACAAAAAAAATCAACCCAAAATAATAATTCTACTGCTCTGAATACTGTACACATATTTTAAAAATATTACATAGTTTCTTTCATGTTCTGGCCTGAAAATGAGTTTTGGCATTTGAAAGATTAAATTTCTCTTTTGTGGGACATTAACCCAGGTTGGTGGCCTGGAAATATATGAGCAATATAGAAGCAATTAATAAAATTCTTTAACTTTTTATACATTTTTTTTTCCGATTGTAATTATCTTTCTTAGCTTAAGTGTTTTATTGGACTCTTATGATTCATGCCATTTTCTGAACTATCTCTTTACAGCTTTAAAATTTCAGAATAAGGTTGCCTGGTTGCCAGAAAAAAATGTTTAATGAATTTTGTAATGAGGGCCTTTGGTTCTAGGAAAGCCTATGAGTCTGTAGCTCATGCGTACACACTTTACTTTCTAGTTCTGGGCTCAGGTGGTCCCATCCCTGCACATGCTTTGGCAAGAGCCAGTTTCCTCATACCTGGCAGGGCCCTTTGGGCAAGCACAATAGCACTGTGACTCTGAGTTGGGGGGTGGGGCTTGTGGGGTATCCATGAGGATTAGAAAAATATTTTTTTTTAGTTAGATTTTTAAATTAAATTTAAATTTTTTAAATTACATGGAGCTTTTTCTTATGGTTTTTAAGCTACATTCTATTTGTGATTTGTGGATTATAAAATGTAGCAGAAAGAGTAGGCTGAAGTAATTGAGATTATAAATAAATGCAATATAATTGAATTATCTGATATTTTCCCTTTCTCAAAACGTTTATACTTTAATTTGAGTAACCATCCCTTCATTATAAACTGCTCTGTAATTTTCTCAAATGGTGTCTCATTTTCCCCCTGATCAACTTTTTAAAGTTTTCTGCACAGGGACTGCCACATTTTCCCCCCCTATAATTTCCCACCGCAGTGCTGGCCATATAGAATTAAGCATACAATTAATATGTCTCTATTAATCAGTGACTCATGTAACAGACAAGCTTTAGGGAAATAAATTCATATGCATGTGTAAGCTAATAATTCTTTTTTGTATTCGTACTATTTACCTGACATGAACAGTTTTAGCTATTTTTAAATTATTCTGAAATTGAAAGTAGTCTTTGCTTTCAAATGTTAAAATTAAAATTAATAGAACACTTAGTCTTTTGTTATTATTATAACAAAATGAGGACAAATGGCAGGGCTGACACAGTAAACAAAACCCTGAAGGATAATAATTTCCTGGCCCTTTTTATTCAACTCTTTCAACATGTATCTCTTTGTCATCTTCCTAGTGTTAGATAGTGGGCTAAGTTTCAAAGCAATAATACCTTAACAAAAGACACTATCTTTGATCTGGACTTAGGGCATTATGTGTCCACACATTTATGAGTAGGTGATAGACCACCGAGCAAAGGATCTTTGTTTTATTTTCAAGTTAGGCTATAGTTATGTATCTGTGGGCAAGACATTTAATCTCTATGTTCATTACATAACACATTTACAATGGAAAAGGTTTCAATTAGATAATTTTTCAGGTTTCTTCTTATTCTAATATTCAGGGACATGTTCAATTCATATAAGAAAAAAACTCATTTTGATCACTAAGGTAAGAGATTAGTAATCTTTTAACATGTTTTTAAAATATGTAATTTTAAGGCCACATTTAATTAATAGATTTACATCATTTTCTAGCTTTATCATGCTGAATGTAAATATTGAGATTAAATTTCTTTCTGTACCTAAATTCATTGGAAGTCTAATTTCCCAACTTGTCTCAAGTCTATTATTGATATACCTGATCAAGACAATGAGTTATTCCGTAACGAAAGAAACTAAGTATATTAAACAAATCTAAGCTTTTATTTGTCTTTTTTCCCCCCAATGAAATGTTCTCTAAAGGTTAATAGTTAGCTCTTACAGAAGGTCTAATGTTAACTGAAATGCAGATGTAGATTTGGTCAGAAAACATCAAAAGAGAATTATAAATAGCTAAGAAAATAAAATAGTTTCTTTAATTACATTGAGAAGAGTTTGCATTGGAGATTTCATTAAAAACAAATTAAACTTAATTTTCTTTTCAGGGCAGGTAAAACAAAGCAGTCACACTAGTTCTGAAAGTGCTGGGAATCTCTTTTGAAATAGGACTGCAGAGCTCGAAAACAAACAAACAAACAAACAAAAAACTAAAAAAACTGGATGATCAAGACAAGATACAAATGAAAGAATGATAAGGGAGTCTATCTCTTTTAGGCTTTCCCCCACTCAATTCCTCCTGAGATTGATTATATTACTATACAAAACCAGCTGCCATTTACTAGCTGTTCCAAACATCAAGCAAAAAAATGCAGGAGGGAATTAAAGTCACGATGTTTATAAACTGATCAAAAGCAAAAAGTACATTAATTTTGTTGTCTCCAATCTTAGTGATTATGAAACAATTGTCACTGTGATGAATGTCTGCTTTTTCTTCCTACCCAATTTCTACTTCATCTTTGACAAGTATGTCATACTGTGAGGTAACCATCTTTGCCACTCTGGGTCCAATGTTCTTTACAGAACTGGCATTGACTTCAACGCCAGCTCTAAGATTGGGACTATGAGTCAGTCCTCAGCCAACCTCGTGGCCCTGATACATGGATTGGTACATGACCCAGTTTGGGCCATCTACTGTCAGGCCCACCATTTCACGGAAATTTTTGGTAAAGCAAAATCTCTTCTACACGTGTATCTGGAAAACTGTAATGTAGGTTGAAGTTTCTGAGGCCAACTCCAGCCTCCAGGAAGTAAAAATCACCTGCCTGTGAGTGAATAATCTACAGAGGAAAATAGCACAGCTATGCTTTAACTTCTCAGCTGAAAAAAGAAACTCCCTTTTGTTTAAGCCACTTCTGGTAGGGTGGTTCTATCATGTTGCAAATAAAAACTCCTCACTAATATTCTAGATAATTGATAATTTTAACTTCATATTTCTGTCCTCATTGTGTGCTGTTTTCCTCTAACCAATCTTGCTTTCGTTGTTGATTATTGTTACATGTGGAAATTTTCCAAAGGCTCTTATGAAACACTGTTACTGAGGAATACAAAAATAACTTCCACAAGCACATAGTATATGGTCACAGAGATTTTCAAATGTTTTTAAACTCATTTAGCCTATATTATAGTAATAAAACATTTATTAGAAATATCTATTAATGATAAGCAAATAAATGGGTTTGCTAATAAATTTAAGTTTTGCTGTATTTAATTTAATCTAAAATTTAACATTCTATTTGAAAGAGTATTCTGAATTCAATTTTTTATTTCTGAAATAGATGTACTTGTTTATTAGAATTTCACTCTTAAGTGGAAGAATACTTAAGGGAAAATAACGCATACGCTATATCTGACAAAAATAATACTTATATAATAATGTAGCACAAGTTGAGCTATAGTTAATTATATAAAAACTTCCAGCTATAGAAAACCTTTATTTAACATTGAACTTGAAATAGTATCTGAATCCTGCCAAGACAGGATTTTACCCATATTTTAACTGCTGTAGCTTTTTCAGCTTCAAAGAAAACACATCCTCTGCAACCCTCATTATGGTCTTTTCCTTGGGATGAAGAGAAATTGACACAACTGACACAGTAATGGATGGAATTATACACTGGAAAGAATATATATATTATAAGTTGTTATCGAATAGCCTGAAGATAAAAAAGCCAGTGCCAGACAAATTCCTATTATCTACACTCTCCAAAAATAAGTATGAAGGCAAAAGATTATTTATGCTACTTATTTCAAGAAGATTAAGGAAGGGAAGCTGAGGTCCTTGATGCAGTTTCAAAAAGTCTTTTGAGTCATGTCAATAAGCTTGAAATACCAAGAGAAATGGGACGTACGAAAAGCATTAAGATAACCAGAAACCGAAAATGTATTCATTATTAAAATATGCTTTCCTCACATATTATGTATTTCTTAAAGTCTCAAGCATCCTGTACCAGGAGCACCCTAATTTTTTTTTAAACCCTGATTTGTGTGGTTTGTCATGGATCCAGGAACTCAGTATTTCTGGGGGTAGAGGAATGTGAGTAGTTGTTATAAATCCTGAGGAAATTCTTATTCTATTTGCTCAGAGCTTAGAGATGACCAAGTCATCTGCACTGCCCCAAATTTGTACCAAATTTACCTTCAACTTCTAGACAGCCCACACTCACACACTGATGTTCATGAGCTGTCTTTTGAAAACCACATTTGGTCCTTTGTATATCAACTGATAAAAGCTAAAAGTTATTACATCATGATGTTGCCTATTAGCTAAGAGTTCTGCTCCAGCAGTACCAACATCTTCATCTTTGAATGCATTAGAATACATTCAACTTGTACTTGAATATTTATTTGCATTTCTCCTTTATTTAGTAAAATAGTAGAAGACGGAAATAAAACTGAGGGAAAATATCATATTTGAAAAAAACGATAAAACAGTATATATTCAAAAACAGTAATACTTTAACCTCATTTTGAATGTTAATTATGCTGAAAAATAAAATCAACGATGAAAATGCATGTTAAAATGTATATTTCATGTCTAGGCTAAACAGGCAGATATATTTGGTGATTTCATAAAGCATTTGGTTCTTGGTATTGAAAATTCCTATTCCTTTTTTTGACTTTTGGCTATTTTATATTTTATTCCATATACTTTTTTCTTCAAAAATGTATTATGTAAGAAAGTGAGAATCATCCATATATTTAATATTGAGAATATTCATTCAGCTTTATCCACTGGACAAACATTTATTAAGTAACTGAGTCCTACAAGTAGCATATACTATAGTATCAGACCAGAAAATAGACTCTGTACACAAACAGCTTGTATTCTGATTAAGAAAATGTAGACATTAAACTTCACCTGAATATCTATCAGGTAATGATACATGTTAGAAAGAGAAAACAAAACAAAGACAAAATCAAAAGGTAGGCTACGCCATGATGTGAACACTTTGAGTAGAGACCTGACAGAAGTGAGAGAGGGAATTGTGTGGCTACTGGAGAAAGCACATTCCAGGAACAACGAAACAAAGGCTGTGAGAAAGGGGCTTTTATAGCATGACTGAGGAACAGGAGGGAGGACCGTGTGGCTAGACCTGGGCTCGCAAGAGATTTGATCACACAGGAACTAATAGTCCAAGGTGAGAACATGGATTTTTATTACTCTCGGTGAGATGGAAACCCACTTAAAATATAGAGCGAAGTGCCAATATTTTGAATTGGATACTTTTTTTTTTAAGGAGTTCTTCGGTAACTGAGTGGAGGATAGCTAATAAAAGCACAAGGATATGAGACTACTGAAATAATACAAGCTGGAGATAACGCTGATTTATATAAGTGGTTACAATGGATATGGTGAGAAATGGTTGGATTTTGGATAATTTCTATGATATTATTTTGAATAACTGATGATGAATTAAGTATGTCATGTGGAGAGATGGAAGATGACTTTAATAGTTTTTCTCTGAGCATCTCAAGGAACAGAGTTGTCAATTATTGAGATAACGCAATCAGAATAAGTGAATTTTGGAGATAGTAGAGCATAGTACAAAATGTTTCATTGTAGACATGTTAACATGGGAAATACCCCTTCAACACCTAAATGGAGATGTCAGGTAGACTAATGATTGCATAACTTTTTCAAGGAGAGGTTGGGATGGACATATAGCTGTGATCAACATCAAATCAATTAAATTTAAAAACAAGAGGTTAGATGTGATTACTCGGATATTTAAAAAAGGTAGAGAGGACATATAAGAATCGATCCTGTGGTAATCTAATGTTCAGAAATTTATAAGCTGAGGAGAAGTCACTATTGGAAACAGAGAAGAAATAAATACTAACTTAACAAGAAAAAAAGAATGACTATTTCTAACAGTCAAAAATAAAGATGATGAGGGAAGAGTCAAAAGTGATATTGAGGCTTTGATGCTTAAGTAACTAGAAGAGTGATGACAATATTTATGCCACCAGACAAAGGAGAGGAGCAATTTGTAAAATATCTCTGGAGGACACATCTCTTCCTTAAGGCTCACAACATATTTCATTTGATGTACCAAAACAACCTAGCGAATTGTAGTTATCAAAGACTGTTGATTAAGAAAGGTCAAGATAGCAATTGTTTCTTTGATAACCTTAGGTCTTGATTTCCACGATAGATATTGGATGGCAGTATCTTCGTTAATATATAAAGTTAAATTTTTGCACACTACAATACCCTTGCTTCAGTCTTGCTCTCTTCTGTTCTTTGGATTTGTTACACAAAAATAAATAGGGTTATTGTTGATTATTTCACTTTGAATTGGAATACTTTTGATAGTAGTTGAGATGTAAAACAGCCAATAAGAAAATAAATAGAGGTATTTTAAAATGTAAGCTTTGAAAGTATACAATTAATTTATATTAAAATTCCTGAAAATTTAATGATAATAAATTGCAAAATGTTAGTAACACATGTTGTGGAAGTTGACAGATAAATAGCTGTAAGCTAACTAAGCCATATTAGACTTTCATTGTTTTCTAAGTGTAATGAATTGGTTCTCTTATGCACTAAAGAGGTGGTACATTTTGATTATAAAATCACCAAAATTGGAAGGCATCTTTCCTGTCCCTGAGTTAACGGATTATATTACTTACAGTGGCAGAGATTTTCAAATATTATTTTGCAAATTTAAATAGTCCCTTGACTTTCATTATCAGATTTTAAAAAATTTCATTCAAGATGATGAAATTTCAATGCTTTCCACAGAAGAATAAAGATTCTGAATGAGAACAGATAAAGTTCACTAACTCAAGCTGGCTACTCCTTGAACGTCCCTTGAACATGGGTTGGAACTGCACGAGTCCACTTATATGTGGGCCTACTAATATGCAGATCCACTTACATATGGATTTTTTTCAATAAATACTATAAATGTATATTCCTTTTGATTCCTTTTTCTTATGATTTTCTTAATAACATTTTTTCTTTTCCTACTTTATTGTAATAATACACTACATAATACACATAACATATAAAAATATGTGTTAATCACTGCTTATGTTATCGATAAGGCTTCTGGTCAACAGTAGGCTATCAACAGTTAAGTTTTGGGAGCATCAAAACAAACAAACAAGTAAAAAGAAAAACAGAAACACAGATACAGAAACAGACTAAGAGAACAACCTGATGGTTACCATATGGGAGAGATTTGGGGGATTCAGAAGTACAAATTGGTAGTTACAAAATACTCATGGGAATGGGAATAAAAAGTACAGTATAGGGAACACAGTCAATAGTATTTTTATAACTATGTATAGTGCCAGGGGGTACTAGACTAATTGGGGAGATCACTTCTTAAATTATATAAATGTCTAACCACTACACTGTACATCAGTAAATAATATAAAATAATACTGAATGTCAACTGTAATTTTTAAAAAAATCAGTGACTTAGATCTTTAAGTGTCCAGTAAATACTGGTTTTGATGATGCTATTGATGACAATAATATTGGTGATGACTGATTAAACCTCACTGACAAAAGCAAAAATTAGATATAGTTGAGTTCAAAAATCGTTATTAAGTACCTGTTACGTGCGTACTGGAGTAGTGCTAACATGTATCTTTCTCTAGATGTGTCCATGTATTCTTTTCTAGGATTTGTACTATTTTTGTTGACTTGGTGAGCATACATTTTAATATACAGTAGTTAAATGCATAGTTTTGACAGGGAATTATCAATAAAGATAAATTAACACTTTTGCATCTCTGCTTGCTCCTTTTAGTTTTAAGATATATTTGTAAAACATTCTATTTTTTAGAAATTTCCTGTAAAGAAGCTTTAAAACTGCTTACAAGTTAGGCCTTGGGAATTTTAACTGCTCTCTTTTCCATTTTCTTATCATTCATTTGGCATTCTTGTTATTGAAATAAGAATACTAAATCATATAATCTATGCTTTGAATGATTTCCATCACTAGGAATTTCTAAATTTAGGTGGAAGCAGACAAGAGGAGAAAAAAGGAAAAGGCAATGTAAATTGGGTGCAAAAAGGTATCTAAAGTTACAAAAAAATAGAAACAAAATGTTATCGATTACAAGTCCTTTCTTCTGATATACAATGGTGTGATTTCTTATAAAAGATGGATGTTTGAGTCCAAGCTCTCAAATGTACACCCATCCCCCAGGCTGTACTGAAACCTTTATTCCTAGTGTTCTGAACTCAGCAAATAACAACCGCATCTACCCAGTTGCTCAGGACAAAAATTCTAGCAGCACTTTTAATCTCTCTCCTTCTCTCACTTTCTACACCCAATCCATCATCAGTCTACTAGCTAACCTCTCAAATAATTCACCAGTCCTACCACTCTGACTCAACATGTCTGTCGTGGTCTACTGCAATAGTCTCCCAATTGCTTTTTGTGTTTACACTCCAGCTATTTTCTACAAAGCAGAGTGAATTTTTTTTAAGTAAAAATTATATGATCTACTATGCTTATAACAACTCTCTCCTCTTTCACCATTAGAATATAATCCAAGCCAACACCCTGAATTATAAAGCAGCAAGTGACCAGACTGTACCTATTTCCCTGACCTGTGTCATCTGTTTTCCCTCTTTGCCCACACCAGAGATGCTGACCTTCCTTTTCTCCTTGCAAGGTGATTCAGTCATTTCTGCCTCTCCAGACTCTCCCTCTGGGGGGATGTGCTCTCCCAAACTTTGCTAACTGTATTCCTTCCAGAAAGTTTAAATGCAGGTGAAGAAATTTTAGCAATGCTTCTTGCTATGGAGGTAGCAATAGGTTTAGCATTTGTACTATTTTTATTAGCTTTATGTATACATATTTTAATATCTTATTTCTCAGGCATTCATTATAGAATGCCTTGTTTATTTATTTATTTTTGCTTTGTTGAGGTATAATTTACATTTTATTATAAGTTTTCAATCAATGAGTTTTGGCAAATATATACAAGCATTTAAACATAACTTCAGTTGATATATAGAATATTCCCATTATCTTTGAAATTTACTTTAGGTACCTTTGCTATTAATAAACTGTTCCCACTTTGAACCCATGCAATCAATGACCTGCCTTCAAATAAATGAAATCAAATCATATGTAGTCTTTTGTGTCTGATTCTTTCATGTTTTTTTTTTTTTTTTAAACATTCGTCTGTTTTGTTGAATGAATCTGGAGTTCAGTTCCTTTTGTTACTTCTTATCCACTGTATAGATAGATATACTACCAATTTGTTTATCCAATCACCAGGTGATGGGTTTTTGAGGTGTTTCGTGGTTTTGGCTATTAAGGTTAAGGTTGCTATAAACATCCGAGTCATTGCCATATGATCTAAGTTTTCATTTCTATAAGAGAGATTGCAGAGTTGTACAATGAAGTGTATATGTAACTTGGAAATAATTTTCCAGTGTTATGTATTTGATTTCATGCTCATTTTGTGCATCATGTGCATGTGAAGGTTCATTTTTTTCCTGTATGGATGTGGAAACACCACATGTTGAAAATATTATCCTTTATCCACTGAGTTACCCTGGCACTACTGCCAAAAGCAATCATCCATATATGAATGCCTCTATTTCTTAATTATTCTGTACACTTACATATATGTTTCTCCTCACTTTATTAATGCGTCTTAATAGTAAGTCTTAAAATTACATGTTATGAATTATTAACTTAGTCCTTTTCTAAAATTGTTTAGCTATTTTTAGACTATACTTCCATACACATTTTCGAATCAGCTTGTAAATTTCTACAAAAATATTTTTTTGAGTTTTTGATTGGAAATCCATAATTGAAGTTGGGTGGAATTGATATCTTAGAAATATTGAGTCTTCTGATCTGTGAACATAGTATATATCTTAACTTGCTTAGACCTTATAATTTCTCTTAAAGAGCAAGGCTTTCATAATTTAAGTGTACAGGTCTTACACATATTTTATTAACTGTATTCCTAAGAGTTTCATATTTTAATGCTATCCTAAATGGTATTTAAAATTTTCAATAGGCATGTATCGATTCTTTGTATAGATCTTGTCACCATTTGTTATTTCTCTATTAGATTATTTTTTAACTTATTTATATTGCTTTTTTCCCCCACCATTGAAAAGTAATTTCAATCATAAGTACCTTTGTATCTTGATCACTACTACTTTCTCCATATTATAAAAGTACTAGTACATTGAAATAACCTAACTGTTCTTTGATGAATGACTAGATAATGAAATTATGGTGTATACATATAAACATACAAACACACACAATGAACTATTATTCAGCCATAAAAAATAATAAAATCTTATCATTTGCAACATGGATGGATCCTGAGGGAATTATGCTAAGAGAAATAAGTTAGACAAATGACAAATACCATATGATCTATCTTATATGTGGAATTTTAAAAAATCAAAAAGTCAAGTTCATAGATACAGAGAACAGATTGGTGGTAGCCAGAAGTGGGGCGTTGAGGGGGGGGGCGCGAAGTAGATAAACTATATTTTGTTTGTTTTTAGTTTACATAAATTGAATAATTTTTTTTAAAGTATTGGTACACAGTAATGTCTCAGTAATTATTTATTCCTGAATAAATGTAACCTTAGAAAAGTTGTTTAATGTAATTTTATGTTTCCTCATATATAAATATATAAGTATTTATATATATATATAATATATAAAAGTAAAAGGCAGTACTTACCTCCCTAAGAATTATAATTGTTAAATTAAATCATTTTTATAAAACTTCTAATAGCCTAAAAGTCAGTAAGTATTCCTCATTTCCTAATTTTTTTATTAAAAAAAAAAACACATCAGTATTGCTACTGCTGATTGGCTAAAGATGGAATAAATTTGTTTTAGTTTAGCTCTTAAAATATTGTCTACATAACATTATTATTTATATTAGTCCTCTGATGAACTTGGTTCCATGAATTACACCCTGAAGAAAGATATACTCAAAACAAATCCTGAAATTCCTTCTTGAAAATTTTAGAATTTACAGCTTATTAGTGTACTCCATCACTAATAACTGATCCTCAATTCATTTCTTAAATATCTTAAAAAATATCTTCTACTTCTAAGTGATATTTTTAATTATAACTTGAGACTGGTTCTCTAGGACTCTTGATCCTGAAATCAATGTTTTTACTAATTTTTTAATTTTGTATTGATGCTTCTCTTTTCTTTTAAAAACATTTGATTTAGTGATTTCAGAAAGATAGGCTCTTTTGAAGCTTGGCCTGCTCACCTCAGTGATTAAGATATATCTGTTAATCACTCTGCAACTACTCTGTGCTCAGCTTTAATGATTTTTCCTTTAGGTGTGGGAGGTGGGTATGAGGGTGAGCTTATGTTAACATAGATATAAAAGCAAATCTTTAAATGTTTATTTTCAAGGAGCTTTAACAAGACTAGACTTCCATAAATTATTCAAAGTGGTTTAGGTTTAATTACATTTAGGAAGTTCTCAAACAAAAGTATAAAACTATCTTTACCCTTCAGAGTAGTAACCTTCAAAGGTATATTACTCAGTAGTGCTCTGTGCAAATGTCAAGTGATCAGGCGTCTTGACTACAAGACACAGAGCCAGATTTCATTTTCTTGTTTATCATAATAAGCGCTACATTCTGAACATTTTGTTCCTTACGTGTCATGTCCAGAGTACTGGGGTCAGGGGAAGGATACCAGCTATCGGGCTCAAGTTACTGGCCCCGTTTACTTTCCCCACTGTCACTTCGGTGTCTTCAAGTGGAAGGGTGCACAGCCAGGTGCCACACACCCCTACACAAACCAGCACTAGGTAGGGAAATACACCACTTAACATTACTTCTTTTTTGCTACTTCACTCTTGTTATTTTACCAATAAATATTCTACAAATCTCTGCCTCCTCTTTAGCTCTAGTTAATATTCCTGACTCTTACCTCAGCTCATCTGTACCTCTCCCAGGATACCAGGCCTTACATATTCTCATCATATTTCTCTATTAACACCCTATCCTAGACACCACCCTATCACTACTCACAAACCTTGTCCCTATCTTTCGTAAGCACAATCTCATAAAAATTCAGTCAAGGCCTAATATTATACCATTAATATGTTAAATGCTGGTGGCAAAATAGACCAACTAAGGTAAAACTTCCTCCAGGAAGAAGCATATTTTGAAGTAGAGGACAAATTATTTCAATATAAAGGGGAAGGCATAACATAAAGGGAAGAGCTCACATAGGACTCACTCATAAAGTCTTTAAAATTCCCCAAACCAAGTGTTCATCCCAGACCATTTAAATGAAAGTCTCTGGGTATAAACAGAGGCGTCAGAAGATTCTTCACTTCCCCAGATAATTCCAATTTGCAGCCAAGGACCACTGAGGCTAAGATTTGATGAAGGCTTTGCGCAGAGAGGTGCTTGAGCTAAGACATGAAGGATATAGAAGAGCTATCTTGGACATAGAACATAGTATGATTATTTCAGGCATAGGAAACACTATGCGAGAGGCATGGTCCACAAACCCATTAGCCTTTCTGACATATTGACCTTTTTAACAAATGAGCTTTGCAAATAATTCTTGTGTTCTTTTCTTGGTATTTGTATAGCATAGATCTCTAGATATTAGTAGACAAAAAGGTAACAAAGAGTTATACAAATGTGATGCATAATATGCAATAGATGCTATGAAAATTTGATTTATTGCACAAACTTGAACATACCAAAAATATTTATTAAAAACAGTCTTGAGATCCTTCAAACTAGGGCTATAAAACAATTCTACTCCATTGCACATTATATAAGTATATAAATAAATTTATTAATTAGATATTGTTGTTATAGGGCCAGAAGGAAAATAAATAATTTCTATGTGTTCACACTTTTACTTTGTATTATCTGGGAAACACAAACTTGGGCTTTTAAAATAATTTTCTGTTTATACACGTAAATCGTTGGTCGGTATCCTAATAAGGCTGAGTTTGTATGTGTGTGTGTTTTTCTGTGAGGAAGAGAGAAAGTATTTGTAAAGTGAAAACTTTATTTCTTTTCAAATGTACTTAAATGCACTGATTTCGATGCACCTAGATTTCTACAGAAAAAGTCTCTCTTTTTAGAAAAAATAAATCATGAGTGATTTGGGAATAAAATTCTTCAGAATAAATCTCTTCATGTGAATAGAATTCTGTATATGTCACGAACTTAAAGCTTTACATATTATTGTACAAAACATTAATAATTAAAAAAATTTCATATGCCTCTTTCTGTATGATTTTTAAAGTATCGACAAACAGTAATTAAATAAATGACAAAACTTCTAGCTACATACCTCACAAACCAAACTCTGACTGTCTTCTGCAATTGCAAGGGTGAAATCTAAAAAATAAATATTTTCCTATTGTTTATTTGGAAGTTGAGCTTGAGAAGGTGTGAAATGCCAGGAATTTAAATAGAACCACTAGATGGCGTCCTGTATCCTGAACAAATGTCAGAAACTTTAGGAGATTGACAATTCTGAATTTGGTGTTACCACGGTGACCTGCTTGGCTTATTCTGGTTGTTTTTCCTTAGGCCATTTTTCTCTCTGTTCTTTCTAAATACATGTATTTACTCTTTTATGAACATGGTTATACACTGTGCCAATAGAAAAAAAATAAATAAGAAATGCACCAACTACTTTTAGAATTACTGCCATGTATAATGCCCTATGCTAAGTAGTTGCTAAGGGGAATTAAAAAGGAAGTGTAAGCCAATGACAAAATTTACAATCTTGGTTAAATGTAATATGAGAAGATTAAAAAAACAAAACAAAGTAGACAATTGTAGAAAGTACTTGATTGTGTCTTAAATAGGGCCCCTTCTCAGTAAGAATGGTTAGAGTTGGAGGGCTGTATATCATGAATTAGAGAATATTGCTCTTTGCTCCAGTTGCGTCATTGACTTGCTGTGTTTCTTGAGATATATATTTTCAATCTCCTATTTTCAGTTTTCTCAAATATGTAGATTGGACAAGGTAATCTCTAAATTCCTACTAAATTTTAATATATGACTTTCAAATGCTATAGGAATAATGTAAAATATAACAAGGCCATAATAGTCAAAAAAAGCATATACATGTCTGTATATGTACTTCATATTTGAAAATGTAAAATTCTGAATACTAAACTATATCCGAAGTGTGTTGGGGGGGAGAAAGCCTATCAAATCTATCCATCTGACCTGGTCCTAATCCCATTTGCAGTGGTATATTTCTGCAGTTCAAAGCGTTTGCATGAAAAATACCCTAAGAACATAAGAAGGACAGTGATCTATCTCTTGTACTGTAAGGCTATGACACTAAGAGTTATAGTAATAAAATAAAACATTAAATTTAAAACTGAATCTCTATAGAGTATCTTTAAATTTCAAGTGTCTCATAAGCCAAAACAGAAGGGAAATATCGGGAAATCTAATTATAGCATGTATTATTAAAAATAAAAATAAAAAAAACATGGCTAGTTCTGTTTTTCTCAGTGTTCCATAAGAGGACCACCTATATCAGAATCATCTGGCGTGTGTGTTAGAACCGGAGATTCCTGACTGTACCTGAAACCTTGTGGTCATCTTGTACTTTTTCGGTTTTGAGTTGTTTTCAGACTGTAATTTTTGAATGAAAGAATGAATGGATAAGTAAATGCAGAGAGAGCAATAAATGAGGAAATAGGCACAATTTATGTCTTCTAAGTAAGAAAGAAAGTGATTTAATGACAAACCAGCAGAGTTAACTATTTTAGACGAGCTAAGAGTTGCATGTTCCTTTCACAAAGCATCATATGACTCTACACACGGCTGGGTTTGTTTATTTGTTGTTTTCTTTTTAATCCCCAATCTTATAGCCTCAGAGATCCCTCATTAACCACCCTATCTTAAGTAGTTCACCCTAATTTTCTATGCCTCTTTCCATTCTGCTACTTCCATCTCACATCTGTGTTTCCTTACTCTTTGCTTTCCTCTCCTCACTAGATGGCAGGCTCGTGGAATACAGCACTCAGTGACTTCCCTTCTACTTTGTGTTAAGTCACTTGTGAATCCGGAACTGGAACATACAGATTCTGTATCCCAAGTAAAAATCAAGTTTCTCTACAAACTGTCCAGGAAAAATGGCTTCAGACAATGTAATATTACTGAGAAAGAAATAAATAGCTATAAATAACCATCAATATATTAAATTGTGTTAGATTATTTATCTATAGATATTTTTAGAATCTGTATTTAAAAAACAAAGTATAATAAGCTTACAGTAAATAACACACCTTAAGTCAAAAACTGAATATTTTTATCTTCTCAGATAGTTCCCTAGTGCCCTTTCCATTAATAACCATCAATATGTTAAATTTAATTATTTACACATAGATATTTTTAGGAATCTGCATTTAAAAAACAAAGTATAATAAGCTTACAGTAAATAACACATCTCAAGTCAAAAACCGAATATTTTTATCTTCTCAGATAGTTCCTTAGTGCCCTTTCCTAGTAAATACCTCTTTGGGGGTAAATATTATTCTGACTTTTATAACCATAAACTAATTTGCACTGTTAAATTTTTCATAAGTCAAATCATAAAGTATGTATTTTGGGGGGGGTATAGCTTCTTTTATTGAAGATAATGGTTTTGAGATTCATCAAATAGTTTTGTGTATCTGCAGCCAATTCTTTTTCATGGCTGAGTAATTTGTCATCTTATTGATTTGCCACATTTTGTGTATAAATTCTATGTTGATAAAATTGTATGTTCTCCATGTTAGGATTACTTTGAGTTAAGATGCAATGAACATGAACATTCTTCTACTTGCTTATTTTATATGCGTGATTTTTATGTTTCTCTAAATATTTAGATTTTATATACATATATATATAATATCTTTTGATAATGCCATATACCTCTCTTCAAATCTGTACTTTTCCCACTGTTTTTCTATTTGTGCTTCAGTTTGAATATTTTCTATTTACCTATCTTGGAAATTACTAATCATGCTTCTTGCTCTGTCCAGGTTACTGTCGAATCTATCCATTGAGGTCCTAATTTAATATATTTCATTTTTCAGCTCTAAAAAGTCTATTTGGTTCTTTTTTGTTTGAGAGGTATGTTCTCCTTTGAATTCTTCCATCTTTAACATATCATTTACAGTCATTTTGAGGCCTTTACCTGCTATTCCCAAATCTGAATCATCTCTAGGTCTGCCTTTCTGGCCTTTTTTATCTCTTACCAGTTATTCTACTGCTTTTTTTCATGTCTCATAATTTTATATCATATTCTGCCCATTATAGATAACTGGATACATATCATTCCTTAGGAATGTTAAAATTTGTCCTTTTATGCAGTAAAATTACTGGTGAGTCTCTTAGAATTGGTTTTTGGTTCTGTTGGGGTAGTTCTATACAAGCTTTCTTCTTATTTCTTGAGTATGGCCCTTTTTTTTTAGGGTGTTACCTTTGCTTAGGCCATGGCCTCTTAGGAGTCTCCTCTGAAAACCACCAGTGTCCATAAAGTTTTCTCTACTCTCCTTGAGTAGGAACTTCTCCACACTCTGAGGTATTTCTCTGTTTTCAGACACTCAGTACTATTCTCTGCTGAATCTTCCAGAGACATTACTTACATGTTATGAAGTTAACCCACCAGCCAACATGAACTTTGATACGAATTTTTATTGTTCCTTCTCTGTATCTTTTTCCTACTCAGTATTCTGACCCCAAATCCCAGGAACTTTAGTAATCCATGCAGAAATCTCTGTTTCTTCCTGCTGTTTCCTGATTGGGCTTTATTTTCCTGAATTATGGTTTGGAAAATCTCCTTAAAGAGACAGCAAGGGAGAATAAATGTGTCCCTGGACTGTATGCTATCCAATACTTACAAAGAATTTTTAACTATATTTTGTCTAGATTTTGTAGTTTTTTATAGTAGCAGAGTAAATTTAATATACGATAGTCCATAAGGACTGACACTAGAAGTTCTCTAAGTGATTCTAGTTTGCAAGTTTCAAGCAACAGAGAATCTATTATGCTTGTTTTTTTTCATTATTTGTCCATTAATTTTTGAACAAATATAAATGTAGCACCTATTATTTGCAAGTATTAAGCACTGCGGATACAGACATACAAAACAAATATGGATCATCCTTTCATGGACTTGGAAAAAATATTCATTAAGTAATTAAATATGCAGAAAAATAATTAATCCAAATCTTATAAATGGAACAAAATTAGAAACATAAGTTGCTATAAGAATGTATAATACACAGACTCCAAAATCAGTATATTATTAAATCAATTTAGTACTGTTGTTTCTTAAGTATTGTACAGAATTGCATGCATCTACAATATTTTGGGCAACAGTCACTTACATAAAAATGGAGGCAGCATGTTTTTTGCAACCAAGAATAATTCTTTTTCAGTGTTTTAGGCACATTTTAATCTTTGCAATGTGAAATGCCAAAATATAAGAGAATATTCACCTAAAATATTATATTTTCTGCAAAAAATCATGGGTTCAGCTTCATCTATTTGAGAGAAGAAAGTAAATATATTTAGATGAAATGCTGCCTATGGGGATTAAATGAGACATATGTGTTTCCAATTAAATATCAGCCTCTCTTGGGGAAAAAAAGTTTCATATAAACACTATTTTGGCAGATGTTTTTTAACATGTCTGTTACTCACTGAAAAGTGAATTTTATGATATGAAAATGAAAACTATCTCCGAGAATAACTGAGCACAAAGCCATTTTCCCACAACCTTATCTGTCACTATTGACAAAAATAGAAATTTGTTACAAGGTTCATAAGAAGGTCAAGAGATAATTTATTTAATGACTCGAATTGAATATTTTAAAACATTTGAACCTTGATCCATTTAGGTATTCCTAAATGGAGCCACTATTCCTTCAATCTCCCCCTCTACTATTAATGCACAGGCCTTTATTGAGTTTTTTTCTAAGACTAGCACTGTGCTAGGAACGTAGAGGTATAGTACAACCAAAGTTATAAGTCTCGTTCTTGAGAGAAGCAGTATTTTGAAAACACTGAGAGTAATTCAAAAAACTAATACTACCTATGAGTTGCTAAATCATGTGACACAGGCAGTAAGTATAATCTAAATTCAAAGAATGAAGAATGGAGAGAAACTTACGTGGCTTAGAATTGTCAGAAAATGTTTGGTTAAGAGTGCAGGAGCAGAGATGGCTCTAAGTCACTTTATGACTTAGATTGAAATAAGATAAATGACATTGGGAATGGTTAGGCCTTCAGGCTCTGTTCTGGAAGGGCCTAAATGATCTTTGTCATGAAGCAAAGAGTAGCCAATATTTGCTGTATGTTCTAGCTTACCAACTACTCAAGAGAGGCTCATTTCAGGATTCATGTATCCTGTATGGCGCGTCAGCTGTTTCAGAGTATAACAGATGAGACTAATTCAAAACCTTTCAAGAAATATTTATCACACCGGTAGATAACATTTACTCATAATAGCTTAAGTTCACCCTGCCAGGTATAACTGAGAATTCAATGAGTGCTATTAGTGATCCTGGAAACAAGAATCCAAATTTCATCCTTAAGTATTTTCAATAGACTTGGAAGTCTTTTTTTGTGATTCTTAAAAACAGATATTAAGAGTAGAGGCCGAATGTTACATAAGGCAGTGTTAAAGTGGGAAAAAAAAGGTGTTTCATAAAAACTATAAGTAAATGATTTCTAAATAATTTGTAGAACGTTTAGTCTTCCCTAGAACTCCTGAGTTCACTTCTTTGGTTTAATGGAATATATGAACTCTGAGAAAGCTATATTTGTATTTCTCCTACAGTTTAATAAAAATCTCTTAACCATAAGTGATTGAACACAATATAAAATAGCAAACAGACCTACAGAAATATAACTTACGAAACTAAATAATACAAATATACAGGTCAGAATCTCAAATGGATGCCTTTTCTGGTTTTTGGTACAAAGTCTCTCAGTACAGGATGAACCAGAGAGCCATGCTGAGAGAGGGAACAGAAGTTCAAGCGGCCCACAGAAAGAGGCTTGCGTGCTTCATGGAAGTGAAAAGATTAAATCTCCAGCTTTCTCATAGTGACGAGAAGTGAAGACTGCTGCATCACCCACTGCTCAGTGTTGTTTGGGGGCCTATAACAAGGCAGAATAAAGCCAACATGGAGCCTTTCCTCTGAGGTGCTTGTAGAGCCATGCTTGACTAAACAGCACAGTGAGCCAGCATCGGAGCTGCACTACTTGGAGCTCATTTCTTTATTTAGTTTTCTTTATATCTCAGTTGTCAGCTAAGCAAACCTTTGACCATGTGAAGCAATCCACTGAACATGCAGGAATCAGGATGGAATAGACTTTCAGCAATACTTTGGTTATCCTAAATCAGAGACAGGAAAACATCCCAAACACTCTTCTAGAGGACTCACCCATCAGCAAAATCACCATCAGTCACAATTTGCCCTTCTACAAATATCAGAAAATCTTCAATTTATACATCCATATGTGATCCTACCCTGACTACTACCTTCAAATGGTTACTATATGATTTTTAAAAATTATCTAAAATATTTCCAAAATGTAATGTAATATACTCACACATATACACACCACAAAATGAAAACTATACTGAATGGAATCTATTAAAGTTTAAGTCTTCCTTCCACCTGTCTCTCATTCCTGCCCTCTCCCATAACTACTTATATCATAGTAATCCACATAGTAAAAGATATTCTATGCATATGCAAATATCACCCAGTAACACAATAATAACTTCCTATATACACTTTTTGTCTTCACTTAACAATGTAACTTGAAATTAATTCCATGTCATTATATACAGAATAGCCTCATATATTTTTAATGATGGCATAATATATTATATCTGTATGGATATATCAGGATTTTTTCTATTTTTTCTATGTAGATAGGTAGATACATAACTTAGGTTGCTTCTAGTATTTGTTTTTACTCACAATTACAAAATATCATTTTACACATATATTTGTACCCTCATGTGAACATTATCTGTCAAATACATTTCTCAGGTTTAATCTCCAAAGACGATATGGTTAATTTATACTATCATCAGTGAGCGTTTAAGAATGATTACCCATACTGCTCTTTTGCTTCTCTAATTGTATATTCCTTCGCCACACCAAATTTCATCTGTTTTATTTCATTACTACACTTTTCCTCTACCAACTCTGCCTCAAAATCGGCTCTCTGCATTTTGATCAAATATATTGTTAGCTTAACATCCCCCATGGGAATAATCATTGACAGATCAGAAGGTCTAAGTAACCTTTAAAAGCATATCCCTACTTGTTCTCTGTTGCTTGTTACATTGTTAAATCATGGAAATGAGGATATTTCAGCAATTTGGTTCTAGTTTAGTTTACCCTTTAATGTCATTTAAATTTTTACATTATAATCATCCTTTGGGCTTCAGGGAAAAAAATTTATAACATTTGTTACTTCTATTGTGCTATTTAAATTGGTGAATAACTCTCTCTTTAATGCAGCATACTGGCCTTTGTTTCAACCACTTGTTCTTCCTGGAGGCTGTATTGACTTTAGAATTCATTCTCTTTGTGTGAATGGGAATAGGCTTTCCTACCCTGGAAAAATGATAACATCTAATATGTTGCAACTTTAATATCAATTCACATAAACAAGCAAGAAAGCAAAGAGTAGAGCAGGTTTAGTTTGCTGCTACTTACTATAAAAAATAGTAACTGCAGATGAGGAGCTATACTCTCTTTTATAAAAGTTAAAATCTTTTGTAAAAATTTTAATCTTCATAAGTGCCAAAGCAACTAGATTAGTTCTCAAAACTCATATGCAAATTTTACTGAATGAGTTATGTGAAAGAGGTGGAAAAAGATATTTATAAGACTTGAGATAACTGCACATAAATTTTATTGATAGTAGATTTTCTTAGCGCCGTGACCTTTAATCTCTCCTTGCATTTTTCTTCTTTTCCCACCATCCGAATAATGGCATGAGAGTTGAGTGTCCTATCAGTAGGACTTAAAGGAATCAAAATCAGAAGGATATTAACTATCTACATATCAAACAACTTATGTGTCTGTCTATAGATGAATGAATAAAGAAGATATACCTATATGTAGAAATAAGTATATAGAGAGATATAATACAAATCTACCAATAAAAATAACATATCTATATATAATAAAATATGTCATATTTGTATATAAGTATAAATACACATACATATGTTATACAGGTATATTATATCTATATCTCTCTTTATCTATCAATAAGATTTATTGTAATGAATTGGCCTCACAGAACTATTCATGGTATCTGGCTAAGCAAGCCTGAAATCCATGGGGCAGGCAATCAGGTTGGGAAGATCAGGAGTAGATCAGAACTTCATAAGCATGAACAGACAGGAAGAAACTTCCTGGGGAAATGGAGAGAGATTGAAAATGAGATGCTGGTTGGAATCTCTGAAGTCACAGAAGGGCTAAACCACTTTTAAAGAGCTTTCTATGTTATGGTTCATATATACAATGGAATATTGCTCGGCCATTAAAAAATAAATGAAATCCTACCATTTGCAACAACATGGATGGACCTAGAAGTTATTATGCTGAGTGAAATAAGTCAGACAGAGAAAGCTAAATGCCATATGATTTCACTAATATGCAGAATCTAAGGAACAAAAAGAACAAACGAATCAAAAATAGACTCGCAAATATAGAGGACAATTTGGTGATGGACAGAGAGGAGGGGGGTTGGGGACGGGAGAATGGGGTGAAGGGTTAAAGAAGTGCAAATTAGTACTTGATAGATGGTCACAGGGATGGGGAGCACGGCATAGGGCATGCAGTTAGAATTAATATATCGGCTAGTTGAAAAAACAAAGAAGGAGCAATTAGGAGGATCACTTTATAAACTATATAAAAGTCTAACCAATGTACTGTATACTTGAAACTAATAAAATAAAATTTTAAAAAAGAGCTTTCAACAGATTAGTCAGACCAACACAAGGTAATATCCTTTTTGATTAACTTTGTCAACTGAGACTTTAATTTCATCTGCAAAACACCTTCACAATGATATCTAGATTTATATTTAATTGAATAACTGGAAGAAGTGGGTATATATGTTACAAAATGTCTGCTGCATCCACAATATTCTCTGTTTATAGAGAATATCACCTCTAGATAACTCTAACTGGAATCATTATAGAATGAGAATTCTGGGCACTGTAGCTCAGCTTAGCTAAGTCAACATATCACAAAGCCATCACAAACATAGTTATTATCTATCTATTATATTTCCTTTTTTTTGATAGCTATGTTTTGAAAAGCATATTTTAAAATAAATTATATATTCTACATCCTCCAGTCATTGATTCTAGGAAATATAAGCTACTAGCTATACGTGGCTATGTAAAGCTAAATTTAAATCGATCAATTTAAAATTGTTTTAGTAATATTAACCAACCACATTTTAAGTGCTAAAAGCCACATGTAGATATTGACTATAATGTTGAAAGTGCCATTTAGTACATTTCCATCATTACAGAACATTCCATTGTATGATGATAATTAGACGATCTCTTTTAAGAACTACAAGAATATTTTCTTTGTCTCTCTTGAAATTATTCATCTTTTTTCAAGTGTCACCAAGATTTTAGATTAATCATTTACATAAAATTTAAAATGACATCAGATAGAAATTTATTTTATTTTAAAAACTGCCCAGTTATGATGAATGTACCACACTGGTGTAGTATGTTGGTGGTAGGAGACATTGTATGAGTGGAGGGAAGCGATATGTGGGAATTCTTTGAACTACACCTAAAACTGCTATAAACCTAAAACTGCTCTAGAAAAACCTATTGATTTTTTAAAAATCTTAATATCTATTTCAAGTATTCTTTGAAAAACAGTAGAGAGAACTGACAAAATGTACAGAGTAACTGAATAGAGATTTTCCCAAACATCAAAACGGCCAGCAGGTGCATGAAAAGATGCTCAACATCACTAATCGTCAAGGAAATGCAAATCAAAACCACACCACAATAAGATATCACCTCATACCTGTTAGAACGGCTGTGCTCAGACAAGAGACAAGTGTTGGCAAAGATGGAGAGAAAAGGAAACACTTGTGCATGCTTGTTGGGAATGTAAATTGGTGCAGACACTGTGGAAAACAGTAAGGCAGTTCCTCAAAAAATTTAAAACACAACTAGCATATGATTGTGCAATCTCAGTTGTGGACATATACCCAAAGGAAAAGAAATCACAATCTTAAAGATATATGTTCATTCTCATATTAATTGCAGTATTATTCACAGAAACAACCTATATATCTGTCTATGGATGAATAGATACATAAGATCTATCTGTATGTAAATATATAGATAGATAAAATACATATCTATATAAAAATATCTACATATAAAATGTCTTATAACCGTATATATGCATATATACACATATATAGGTAAATTTAATCTGTATATCATCTATACCTATCTGTATCTGTATCTATCTTTATGTTCTTTCAGTGACTGCGGGGTTCCAGCCTAAATGCCCTGAGCTCAAACTTCAATTGCTTGGCCTTCGAGGACCTGCTGGAGTGGGCCGCCCAACAAGGCCTGGGCTTCCAGCGGCTGGGCTACCTGCACTTCCTGCCAGCGGCCTTCCACGTGCCTTCTTCCCCTCCAGCCACGTGCAGAGAATCCCAGTCCCCAGCAACCAGTAAGAGGCCCAGAACCTTCGGAGCCGCACAGACTCTGGTACGTCGCATCAGCCGCCTGCAGCCTGGCTGCATCCTAGGCCCTTGTCTTGGTGCCCTCTGCCTGCTTTGGGACACCCTTGCGCCTATGCGCTGCCGCAGGAGCATGCAGATGTACAGCGCCATCGTGGGCACCATGCTTGCCTGCAGCCTAACCTACCGCCGAGAGCTCACGCTCCACGGTCGTACATCCACAGGCTGGGGCCCAACATGCAGGAGGCTTTGCTGACCCGCCTGCAAGCAAGCCTACTTACCAGGCCAGGCAGCTCATGGCCAGCGAGATCAGGTGGAGAAAAGGCGGTGGGCAGAGACAGTCCCCTGGGTGGATGGGGGTCCTTCGGGGACCGGATTTTGGCCTTGAAGTGCTGGAAAGAAGGGAGAACACTCACTTGCCCCTCGCAGCCCGGAGCCCTGGCTGGAGCGCATCCTAAACAGAGCGGCTCTGGAGGAAAAATTCTCGCCTGAGAAGGACTTCCCGCGTGTGGTGGTCAGGAGGCCGGCAGCCTGCCTCACTTAGGATGCTGCCTCAAGGCCGCTGTGGCCGAACGGCGAATGGGCACTTCCAGGGCAGGAGAGAGATGTGGTTCCGTTTCTAGGAGGACAGCGCTAACGCATTACGGGAAGTCGGGAAGTCGTACTTCAGCCGTGCTTCTACGTACTTCACGTACTTCTACGTACTTCAGTCGTACTTCAAGCCGGGTATAAAAAATAAATTAAAAAATAAATTTAAATAAATCAAATATTAATTTATTTTTTGTTTTACTGTGGTAAAAACAACATGAAATCTACCCACCTATAGAATTTTAAGTGTACAATACAGTATTGTTAACTACAGGCACAATGCTGCACAGCAGTTCTTTACAACTACTCATCTTGCATTACTGAAACTGTATGAGTGATTAGCAATTCATTTTCCCCATCCACCTGCCCTTGGTAACCACCGTTCTGCACTGTGCTTCTATGAGTTTAACTATTTTAGATACTTCATAAAGTACCATTGTGGAATCATACAGTATTTGTCTCTTAGACTGTCTTTATTTCGCTTAGCATACTGTCCTAAAGTTTCATTCATCTTTCGCATATGGCAGGAGTTCCTTCTTTTTTAAGGCTAAATTACATTCCACTGTAGTATATACAACATTTTCTTCATCCATTCATCCATTAGTGGACATATATATATATTAAAATCATTTATCTAGTACAAAAATATATATTGAAGGCATATATCATGATAATTACTCTTCAGGAAAAAGAATAATTATTTAAAATAGTCTAGGTTAGTGACTTCCTGATTCAAATTTAATCATATCACTTAGGCTTAATGGTGGTTAGGAACAGTACTTTAGATGTGAAAATTATAAATTAAGCATATGTCAACATAATGTAAATTTTAGCTTATTTAATTTTTAATCTGGTATCATTTTCTCATGGATAATAATATAGTCTTGATTAGCATAAATATGCATTCTTTCTTAAAATAAAATGAATAAAGTATCAGGCTAAAAGCAACATATATTATGAATTAAATCAAATCAAACAAACGAAACATCAGAACACTAAAAAAGAGAGAGAAACCCTAAATACACTACATAATTCCTAAATATAATGGAAGGCAAACTATATAATACAAAAGTTAAATGTTTCTGACATTGAATACAGCCAACGCAAAGTACACCTATGTTATCATAGAATATTTACATAATTACCAGTGAGATAATTTTAAGGATACCAGCTGATGTAACATTCCTTAAAGACATTAATAAGATGACTTTGGTGAGAATGTTCCAAATTTGAAAACCGGAGAGCAGTGTGGCTATATTAATTAGCTCCGAAATTCAACATTTTCTTTTTTTACTCATATTGAAATTATATTTTCATATATAGTTAATATATTTCAAAATACATTTCAAAGAAAACATTTTCTTCTAAATTGAAGAAGTTTTCTTTCATTTGCTCACCTATTTCAGTGCCTTCCCCTTATTCTATTTTTCCTCCCTTATTCACCTATGTTCTACTTATTCTTCCCAGGAAAAAAAGAAATTGCTTTCTTTTAACCCAATAGTTGCCATTCACTTGATGTAAGATCCTTATTGCATCACCAGAGGGTTAAAATTCCTTAGTAGGTTGAATATGAATGAATAAATTGTATTAGTTCTGAGGTACTTTTCTGACGTCATTGAGATGCTCTTCTAGCTGCTTAATGTTTGTCCTAGAATGTTCTTATGAATTAATCTTGGTTATTTTCCAAAGGAAGACCAGAAAGGTTAATAAATTGAATAATTAATTAATAGACCACTTAATTGCATAAGGAATATTACACCGATAACAAAATCCAGTTGGGAACAGTCATATTGCTCGCTAAAAAAAGAAACAGAATATGAAAAACATAAGCTATTTTCAAATCTTCATCCATTTTGGCAAAAATTCTCAAAACAATGTCTGTATATGGTATTTTTATGATGTTTCCTTGTGAAGGGCTTGAAACACTTAAAAAATATATGTATTAACTACACTTGTGAGATAGATGGGCTTTTTTTTCTCATTGGTAGAACATTATGCATTATATTTGAAAACTGTATCTAGAAAATAGTGTGATTGTTTTGGAGCAGCATATCTGAAAAGCAATGAATAATCAGAAGTTTTGTGACAGAAAACATATCACCTAGATCCCCAATTCCATAATTCATTGGTTATCTTGTATTACTTTTTACAAGGCTTATTGAAGCTTGAAAGATAGTATGTTTGTTTTCTTTCTTAGTGGAATCCATCCTTGTTGGTGAGGTATCAGTTCCATGATCAACTGCCGTGATATTCTGCAATCCTCAACTCTCTCTCATAATGGACTGTTTTGTTAGTGTGTCCTTTTTAGAATATGCTTTCCCTAGACCTGTTTATGAACCAGGCCCCTTGAGCTTCAGATTGCTATGCTAGCCCATGTTCTCCTTCCTGCCCAATGGAAACTGGGCCCAGGAAACTTATATCTTAGATCTTTGATTACTAACTTTGTATTAATTACTCTTAATTTTTGTGTTAAATAAGGCTCATAGGTGATTCTTTCCATCTGGAAAAGCTTTTGTCTTTTAACTCCGAATGTCTAATTCTAGTTGATTTCTCTGCTGATAAATGGAAGCAGAGAATCAAATTTACAAAACTGGGGAGATTCACAGACATGAATGGATCTAATTGAAACCAAAGTAGAGATCAATAATTGGAGATGCTTTCCTACCTTTGTGATGACTTGGAAACTTTGAACAGCCATACTTAAAACACTCTCTAACATTTATTTCATAATTAGGCCAATAAATTGGTGGGGGGTTCCTTTTTGTTATGCGACAAAAGCTAACTGATATAATCTGTTAACTTTATCACCATATATTTTAATCACTACGTTAGGGGGGGGGGTACCAACTCATTTGGTTATTTGCTAGAAAGACTAATGTACTTTCACTAAAGTTTTAATCATGGCTAAGATTTATTATGGCAAAAGATACAATTCAGGAAGAACAGTAAATATATAAAAGAAGTCACACATAGGTTTCCAACTTCTCTTTTTCCTCTTTCTCT
>NW_006436298.1:28692295-28739002 GCF_000325575.1 Pteropus alecto | reverse complement strand
GCATTGGATGGGATTTTTCCTGTAAGATATCTCCACCCAAAGAAGCCCACCAGAGTCTTAGAGTCTCAAATTCTTCAAGACACAAACTCCAATCCAGGAACCAAGTATATCATGACTGTGTGTTATTTTTTTTTTAAATGTAGTGACAGCTTGCTTAATTTTGATGCATCACATTATATAGTCACTAGTAGAACCTTACAGTTTAATGCTCAGTGTTTGACCAAGTGTTGTTGCTGTGGCTCCAGAGATAAGTAATAACTGAGTAAGACAATCCTGTTGTGTTAACTGTTTCTCCTACCTGCCTAAAACTGGACTTCCGACCAAAATAATTTTTTAAAAAAGGTGATGCGATAGAAGGTTTTTGTATCAAAGAATTGAAGCAACGTGGTAAAACAGTGAGCAGTGTTTGATTTGGTCAGTAATGCCTTTCTTTGTCTTCTAACCCTAGTACCTCATTTTTGTGTGACAACTTTGGTTGAAGAATTTTTCCCTTCCATGGTTTTAGTTTTCTTCATAATATTTAGCTGACACAAAGTTTGGAGAATTAAATAAATCAGTATGTAGATTTCCTTGGAATTCAGTTGTTCTTCAGAAATTGAATGCAAAATATTAAACCTTTAAACCACTCAAATTTATTGTGGATTTCACTGAAAAAAGAAAACATTTTAATTAACTTTTCTTTTTTTTATTCAGACCCAATGCCTTTTCATTCTAATTGAAACATTTGTGCTGAAGCTCCCATTCCTTTGCAAACTGAATAGAATGAGATGCTAGAGGAGTGAATATTTATCCTGGGCTCATCTGCCCTTTGCTTGCACACTGTATATATTGACCAAAATGACCTCAGGATCTCCTTGGCAGCCACTTCAGGAAAGAAGACATGCTTGACTCATCAGTGTCTGGCCTTGAATATCAAATGTGTTTTCAATAAGCACAAGGTGTCTTTTTAGTTCTGCTGTGTAGCAGTGCGGGAGACCATGTGCTTTAGCTTCTAGAGGTCATGGCTGGCTCTTTGACAAGCCTTACTCTTCCTTTAGTGTTCTTTCACTGAATCACTAGAATGTTGAAATATGACCCTTCATCTTTTGTTGTTGCTGTTGTCCTTAGTTATTGTTATATTCCAACAAACATCAAAAACATTTTTTAGAGCACATAAGGCTGTCATAGCAGTTATTTTTATGTAGAGAGCAAAATCTGGAAGGCCACATTTCATTTGAAAAAATGTATTTAAATTCCCAGGGATGAACACTGCATTCATAACACACTTTTCTGTATAGGATAATTATCTTTAGGTATACATTTCCTTTTTTAATTGTAAGGACCTGGCCAAAGGATGTGTCTACTTACTGAATATTTGTCAAGTATTGAATTTCATTCATTATCTATACATATGCTTTCTTAAAAACATCAATATTCAAATCCTAAAGCAGCATTGCAATTAGCAGGAAAGTCAGAAGAAAGATGAATGGGGAAAATGACATTGTTAAAAAATTATTTCAAACTATATAGGTTCTACAGCAACTAATATGAACTAATATTCAGTCTTAATCAGTAGTAATTTTGTGTAAATTTTCTTTCTCATTTTGATTGTAAAAATAACTGCTTTGCCATAACTTGAATATATGTTCTCTCTATATATATGTATTAAATGTAGTAGCTTATTCTATTCATTAAGAAATCAGGATTCAAATTTTCAGGACTTGATTCTGCAGCCCCTTTGCAGTACCACTTGAGAATGTAGCTAAAAAAAGTGATGGATTCTAGCCATTTTGTAAGGATAAACTCTTTGGAAAACAAAAATTTTAAATACACATTTTATTTTATTTTATCTGCTTGATCCAAGAAAAATGCAAGTTAAAAAATTTAAAAATGTATCTTAAAAATGCATTATTATTGGAAATTAATAAATTTTATTTTGCATGTTCTTTTATAAACTTGTTTAAGATACATCCTTAAAATTGCAATAATCTAAATGATATTAATAGCTGTTTATATAGAAAAATCAGAAAAGAAATAATCAATAGGAAGGATATTGAAGTAATTTACCACCTAGAGATAATCACATTTCAAGGCAAATATATAAATGTATTAATGACTTTGAAACATACAGTCAAAATTCTTTTATCAATATTTCTAGAAATTTGCATTGTGACTAAGTTAAATGTTTATTTTTGCTGGAGATTATCATTATTTTTGGCTTTTGTGAATTTAATTGGTACATCGAGGTATCCATTAAGACACTTGAAAAAATTGTTTCTGATTACTTTTAACTTTTTGAATATTTCATCCAAAGCAGAGTGCTTAATTTAGTGTTCTAGAATAAAATCATATTGAACTAAATTCTGAAGTGTTCAAATAAAGAAATCTTGCTAGTGCTTTTCTTTAGAAGTTGTTTATGTTTAATACATCTTAGTTATTCTGAAGGGATTCCTGGTGTTCTGTAAAAAGTTGCCCAGGGAAATAACAGTGCCTATTTTTAGAAATGGGCAACAGTAGTGAGTAATTTGAAAATGTTAACAATAATGTATCACCCTTGAATGAAGATATAAATCACAACTATCTAAAAATGGAGACTCTTCTAATTATGGGTTATGAGGTTAACTTTCTTAGCTTCATTAGCTTTAGTTAAAATGGAAATAGCTTAAATATTCAGAACATTTACATTTGTCACTATATTAAAAGAAATTTGCATTATATAATTTTTCCTGGTCTTAACCCTGTAAAAGTCTGAATTATTTAGATAATGAGCAATAATATTTTTCTTTTTGCTTTTAGTTAGTTAGAACTGTTTATGTAGGTAAACCCCAATCATCTTATCTTTAATAATTTGTGGAAGAAAACAAAGCACAATGGAAAAGGTCTCTAAAGATGGACAGATATGACTAGCCCTTATCCTCAAGAAAATGATGAAGCAAATACCGAAAAGATGAAAATGACAGGAAAAAAAGGAAAAAAGGGCTATTCTTTTGTTGTCTAGAAGAGACATATATTCAACTATCTTTTTAACAATGTCCTTGGTGCTGTGAAGAATAGAGAAGACCCTGTGTGTGTGTGTGTGTGTGTGTGTGTGTGTGTGTGTGTAAGCTTTCTGCAAGGATTTTACTTTTACATGGTAATATAGAAAGAGGAATCAGGTGGAATTCACATGGAAAGACTATAAAGTAGTTCTCCCTTAGCCAAAGTTTTGTTTTCCACAGTTTCAGTTACATGGCAGTTAACCACAGTCCGAAAATATTAAATGTTAAATTTCGGAAATTAACAATTCATACGTTTAAATTGCACGGTGTTCTGAGTAGCTTGATGAAATCTCGTGCAGACCCAGCCTTGCCCGGGATGTGAATCATTCATTTGCTCAGCTGTATATGCTTCCCATTGATTAATCATTTAATAGTCGTCTTGGTTACCAGATCAACAGTCGCAATATTGCAGGGCTTGTGTTCAAGTAACTCTTATTTTACTTAATAATGGCCCTAAAGCACAAGAATAGTGATGCTGGCAATTTGGATACACCATAAAGAGAAGCTGAGAAGTGCTTCCTCTAAGTAAAAAGGTGAGTACAGTTAGGTATTTTAAGAGAGAGAGAGACCACATTCACTTGACTTTTTTTACAATATATTGTTATAATTCATTTTTAGTGTCAGTATGGTTATTAATCTGTTACTATACCTGATTTGTAAATTAAACTTTATCATAGGTGTGTTTGTATAGGAAAAGACATAGTGGATGTAGAGTTCAGTACTATTTGTGGTTTTAGGCTTCTACTGGAGGGCTTGGAACATATCCCTCAACAGCCAGCGTGGATTACTGTAGTCAGTTCCTGAGAGTGTGTGTGTGTGTGTGTGTGTGTGTGTGTGTGTGTGTGTGTGTGTTTGCTTCTTGATCAATAGAAATGATTAAGATTCATGGAAAATGTTTTGTTACTTGTTGAAATATAGACTCACTTTCCATTATGCTAAGTGTGGTTCCTGAGAAATGTTCGGCCCTGTATTTTACAGTAGTGATCACACCATACTAGCCAGAGCATTAGTTTCTGTTGATGCTATAAAAAGTCACCACCAACTTAACAAACAACACAAATTTGTTATCCTATATGTTGGAAGGCCAACAAAAATCTATATGTTGGAAGGCCAACAAAAATCTTACTGGGCTAAAATCGAGGTAGATAGCTCTGTATTCCTTTCTGGAGGCTCTGAGGGAAAAATCTGTTTCTTTGACATTTTCGGCTTCTAGAGACTGCTCATAATCCTTGATTTATGGTTCCCTTTATCTTCAAAGTCAGCAATGGCCAGTCTTTTTTACATCTTATTACCCTTACACTGATTCTTATTATGTCTCTCTCCCACTTTTAAAGACTTGTGATTATATTGGGCCACCCAAATAATCTAGGATAGTCTTCTTACTTTAAGGTCACCTGATTAGTATACATCTGACACCATATTTCTTTTTTGTCACGTAACCTAACATATTCATGGGTTTTGAAGATTCTTTTATGAACATCTTTAGGTGAGGGACATTGTTCTGCCTGCCGTAGCCATGAACTATGAAGACAGAAAATAAATACGTATAGCTTAGTGTTTTAATAAAATGAAACATAAACATAAATTACCATTAAACATGTATGTTTAAGATTTTATTGAACTTCAGGCGGCTTCCTTTTGGTTTTCTAGTGTTTTAAAAACCAATCTGAACTCTCTCTCTCTCTCTCTCTCTCTCTCTCTCTCTCATCGAGGAGCTCTTTGTGGTCTTTTTGAATTTCAAACACTGTCAGTCATTGAGGTCAGATTCTATTGCTTAATGAGTTTCTGAAAAACTTCTTTATCAGGACATTCTCAGCCTTGGAAGAAACCAGCCATTCTGTTCTGGGCCACTTAGTTACTGAAAATGTGCATCTTGTGTGTCATCCAGGTCTTATAAATCTCTATTTCATCCACTGATTCCAAGCTCTGAAAGACAAGTTTGAAAGACAACTTGATCACAAAGAATCACAATGCCCTCTCTGTTCCAAAGAATCATAAACCATGCAGCATTATCTTGGCGTGTCAAATTAGAATGCACACTAACATTGTGAGCTCTAACTTGTAGACACCAAGATTTGAAACCTTTGTATTTTGAAGAAGTTCTGGAACCATTTTAATTATTGATAAATATCTTCTCTTATTTTTGAGAAGACTCGGGAATCTGACTCACTTGATTTTCTGAAATCCAGGAAAAGAGTTTCTACGAGTTCTCCAAATATCTGACATCTTTCTTTCATTTTGTTTTGTTTTGTTTGTTTTGGTTTCCCTTGGGTCATTCAGGACAGTTTTCTTACCTAGATCATGGGGGGTGGGGAAGAACTCTCCTTAGCCACTTAAATCAACTAGATGAGTCTATAAAGTTTTCATTTTTTCCAGAGTCCTTTGAAACATCTCCCTTTGTATTCTGATCTTTGCAAACATCTTTTTAACAACCCTCAAAAGCATTTCCTTTCCCATTTATATCCTAAATCTTTTCTATTTCCCCTGTCTTCAGAGTTTAGCTAAGTCTTCCACTGATCAAATGTAGCTGGAAACTACAAAAGTTTAGAAGGATCTGGAATGAGGAACAGCAGAAGTTTGCTTCTTTTGGAGTTCACCCTTTCTTCATCTTAAAAATCTCCAGAAAATCAACCAGGAAACCCAATTTAAACTTGGTTAGCAGTGAGTAGAAAACAAACAAACAAACAAACAAACAAATGAACTGATTTAGATTTCTTAGACGTAAAGGTGCAAAGTTTTCTTAATATAAAGCTTGCCATATTGTTATTTAGTTCTATATTGAGCATAAATGTTCTTCTTTTAAGATAAGTGACAATACTGAATATATTTTTGGAGAACTATAACAAGACTTCTCTCAGAGTAGAGTATGCTAAGGGGAGAAGCCTTTAGTGGGTCAGATTATGGCTCTGAGTTACCTCTGTGATTCCTGCTAAAGAGAAAAAGATGGACTGAGACTCTCAAATGCCATATTTTTCTCCTTTTCCTATTCTTAGGATGTATTCTGTCAAGAGATGAATTAATTGAATGATATAGTTTAAGATAAGTGTTCCTAATCCCAAAATTTTTCTAAAGCAATTTTGAAAATCTTGCAATATGAAATATATTGAGTTCAACAGAGATGCATAAGTGGATTTTTGGAATTATTAGCCATTCAAACCTCAGTGTAGATTAATTTGATTTAAAAAATTTTTCCTTTAACATCTATGATGATAGCAGTGAAATAGTAGGGATTTAGAAGGAATCCATGATGGATAGAGTGCCAACATGAGGTCAAGGGTACTGCAGATCTTGACAGCAGTGTTCAGCATTTGCTGTGGATGAAACAATTCCAAGATTTAAGGAGAAATAATGGGCCACCCTCGAAATAATGGGCCACCCTCATATTAACAACAACACTACTAACTCTCTGTACACTAGTTATTCAAAGGGGGATGCATAACTTAATGCTTAGGAAAAGAATGATTGCAAATTATAAAAGCTGTGGCACCAGAAAGGATTATAGTAACTTTAAATGTTTCTATGATTTTGTGAAAGAATACGGTGACTATCTTTTCAAAAGATAACTCCAACAATTAAAATATGAGCATTTTCTGCAACTACCACACTTAAACAAGCATGTATTGAACTGAAAGAGTAACTGAATGAACATAAGGATGTGACCCATAAAAAAGAGATCTTGCACTCTGGCTTTGTGAGTCATTACAGATTGAATTATGTTCCCCGAAAGATGTTGATGTCCTGATCCTTGGTATGTGTGACTGTGACTTTATCTTGACATAAGATCTTTGCAGATGATTAAGTTAAGGTGAGGTCATTAAGGTGCGCCCTAATGCAATGTGACTGTGTCCTTATAAAAAGTTTTCATTTGGACACAGAGGTAGACATGCACAGGAGAAAGGTTATGTGAAGAGACCTAGAGAAAATGTGATGTCACTATTGGAGTCATGCTGCCATAAGCCAAGGGACATCTGAGGCTACTGGAAGCTGGGAAAGGCAAGGAAGAATCCTTCCTTGGTGACTTCAGAGGGAGCATGTCCCTGTGATACATTGATTTTTGGACTTCTATTCTCCAGAGCTGTGAGGCAATAAATTTCTGTTGTTCTGTGCCATATAGTTTATGGTACTTTGTTACAGCAGCCCTATATTATTAATATATAATAAAACAATAATAAAAATAATAACAGATAATAATAAAAAGAATATATATAAATAATAATAATAAGAAAACAGTTGTTAATGAAAACAACTAAATTTTGATCAATGTACAGTTAAAGTTTTTTGCTTTGTAAATTTCTTGTTTCAGTTCCTCTATTTATGACATTTTCCTCCTTATAAAGGAGAATCTATAGAATAAGAATGTGTGGCATTCAGGCAACGTGGTATACATTCGAAATAAAATAGCTAAATAAGAACCAAATATGTGAGATAGAATAACGTGAAAATCAAATTTTTCCCAAATGCTATCTCTAATAATGGCATCTATGCTATCTGGCAGGAAATAAGACAATTTCCTCCTATACCTCCAATCTTGAAACATTTTACAATTTGTGCTTCTTCATATAATATATGTCTTACTGTTATGATATTGATGCTGGGGTTTCTGTGATATTTTAGTCACTTGCAAATATGTGCCTTCACAGGCGTATATATGATCCTTCACCATCTAGTCCACCCATCTGTATTAACTGATCTCTTCTCCCCAACTCACCTACCCCCACACACAATTTTACCAGGGTCTTTTTTTTTTTTTTTTTTTTTTTTTTTTTTTTTTTTTTTTTTTTTTTTTTTTTTTTTTTTTTTTTTACCTTTAATCACATTTTGAAAATACACAGATTAGGTGATTGATATACAGGTAGTACATATCAATGATAGATGACAGATAGATAGTACAATGGAGTAAGAACAGTGATATACAATAAGATATATTACAAATCAACCTAATTTCACATGTACACTGTTAGAAAATTCTGACTTTTAAACTTATATCCATCAGTTCTTGGAAGTTTCTGTTCATTTATTAATTATATATTTTTTCGTTATACTGGTTGGCTGATTTGAGTACATAATAACTATCAGGAGATGAATTAATGTAAATATTTAATAATTATACCTGAAAAATTATAAAATTTAATAAAACTAGTATTTTTTGTAGGAAAAATACTAAAACATAAGGTGAGATTTTAAATTGAAATGAGGCACCAAAATGAAAAAAATCTGATTGGTAATTTTATAAAAAGCAGCATGAATGTATGCTGTTCAGATTTCTTGAAAGTCCTTGAGGAAATCTTATTAGAGTACAAACTGCTTTGTCCTAGATCCAGAATAATAAAAGGCCTCTCATCCAGAATAAAAATTAATTGCATTCTGCTTAGAAATTTTTAGTTGTAAGTATTCTCTGTTTCTTCTTGCTAATGAAAATAAAATTAACATTTTCCAGGTAAACAATATTTCTCTTACATGTGTTTAAGTAGCCAAATGATCTTGTCACAGATGTTTTGTCCATCAAGTATTTCACTTAAAAGTTTCCAATCTTTCTCCAAACCCTTAGAGTTTAATTTTGTTCTCCAGTTCTAGTATTTTGTATTAGCAGGAAATAGCGTTCTGCCAAATATTTCTAATTGACATCCGCAGAGTATCCTGTAATTCTTCTCTCATTTGTCAGGTAATTCAGCTTCTGTAGTCCTATTTTTAAATTAATGAATCAAAAGAATGTTGTTTTCTTCTTTGTGAAGCTTCATTGTGGATATATTAGAGTCACAAGAAAATGTTCCTATAACCTTTATCTTGGCAAATTCTATACATGTTCAAAAAGAAACATGCAATAATTCAAAATATAAAAGTGGAAATGTGTGATTTTGCTCAAAGGCTTTGCTGATGTCCTTGTCTTATTATCACAACTTATACTAAAAATAAAGCTTTGTTGTTGTTGTTTTCAGCATGATTTAGAATCATTAGTCATACCTCACAAAGTCACCGCAGGGAAGATACAGATTGTCAGTGTCATTTTACAAGTGAGGAAATTTGGAAAAAAAAAAAGTTTATGAGACTCTGATACAGACAGTGGTTTTCCCCCAACTGTTTTAAATCCTACTCAAGAATCCATAATGATTTTAATGTAAGGAGGAGGCAAGAGAATTAAAAATGTTAATCAAGCCACATTCAGAGACTATAATATGCTGATCATCCCTGCAACCAGGCCAGGAGGACACCTTCAGAACAAAGGAAGATTTTTGCTAGAATATTAACATACCTATTCTCCACATCTCTGAAGGGGAAACAGGAACCAAGAGTCATTCTCTATGGCTAAAACCATGGGGAACCTGTGGATTAAAGGCTAGGAACTGCCCAGGCCTTTCACTCTACCTATTCTTACCTTTTCACTCTGCATACTCTTCCCCTTCCTCTGTATGTTCTGTATGTTCATATCAAAGGAAATAGGAACTTAAGAATGACATATAAACTGAATTTCCTCCGGGTCCCTCTCAGTGCCTTTACTTTGTCTCTCTCACTGTCAATCTCACTCTGCCCCTGAAAGGAGAGCACACTCTGTCTGTGGAGTATTACCCTTTTTCTAATAAACTTTCCTTTTGACTCTAACTTTGGTATGTGTTTTGAATTTTTTCTACACTCTCCAGCAAAGGATCCTCTTCTCACAGTGCAGGGCTTGGTCTGCCCACCACTTGGGGAAATTTGCCCTGTCCTGCATTAGTTTCTTATGCATTGTGTCAAAAGCAAAGTTTGTTGTTGTTTTTTTTCTGGCTTCTTCAAACAATGGTGTAGTCTTCAAAACCAAATAACAAAGCCTAAAATAATCTGTCCAATGATTGTGTTACTACAATAATAATTATTTCTAATTAACTATGGATGCTCATGATGGAATCAACTTTAACTGAGTCCAACTGCAGAAGACTGGTGAAGGTATCTTAGAGAAATGAGGAAGACTCAGGAGTGAGGAAAGGAATGTAGACCATGGAGACTGGTTTGAATATTTTCATAGCACCATCCAGTCCGGACATAAGCAATACACTTCAAACATTTTAATGGTATCTAGAGCAATCTCAGGCAGTAAACCCAGCCTTTATAGAAAGAAGAGTCCGTGCTCTCCCTGGGTGAATTACAAGTGATCATTTTAGTTTCACTTCTCCCTTAGGCTCAAACACCACATTTCATTATTAAGCAAATGATTAAATTCCCATACATAAGTTTATAATTTCTAATATAGCTACCTGTGTTATAGATGATATAATGGGAATTTATAGGCCTAATTTATACACTAAATTATAATATTTCTCTTAACCTGCAATAGTGCTGGGAATATTTATCTCTGCTATAGTTCTTGATATGGAAATTCTAAATATGAATATTTTCCTAATTAAAGAAAACTTTTATTTAATAAGAACAAACCTACTTAAAAGGCCCAAATGTACAAATAACTTTTCCTTTTACATTACATCAGCCAAAGGATGTAGTCATCTAAAAACCTAAGGCCATAACAGAAAAGGAATCATTCATTGATCAAGTCGATCCATTATTATAAAACAAAATCATAAATTTTAATCAACTTATATGAGTAATTCAGTAAAACAGGGGTGTCCAACCACCGGGCTGTGAACTGATACCAGTCCGCAGCCTGTCAGGAACTGGGCCACACAGCAGGATGAGCAGCTGGCCAGCGAGTGAAGCTTCATCTTTATTGGCAGCTGCTCCCCAGCTCTAGTATCACCGCCTCAGCTCCACCTCAGATCATTAGGCATTAGATTCTTGTAGAAGCACTAGTCCCCAAAAGGTTGAGGACTGCTGGAATAAATCACTTTATAAATTTAAATCTGTCAATCTAGTTTCTCTGATTTGAAAATATTGACTCTACCAACTGCAGTTGAGTAGGTTTTCTTAAAATTGAGTACTCAGTTCATTTTGTGGACATGGTAATATTTATTCTTCTTATAGTTTTGTAGCCTATTTGTGATAGAATTTTTAAATTATGTTTTTGGAAATTGTGGCTTCTATTAAGAAAGTTAATATTCACTTTTTGAACTAGTGTGTTTAATAGTAAAAGAAAAAAAAAGATATGTTTTATAATGCTTACTTTTCTTATAATTACCTCTGCTCATAAAAAATATATACTTAATCCTTATATATTTCTATTTCTTAGTGTTACTATGAGGATAAAGAACATGGATGGAGAAGGTGGATGTAAAAACACCTATAAAGTATGCAGAGTATATAAGCATCCCATGAAATTGTTATTTTGACTATTACTAATTCCTATTTTGATTTATCCATCTGTGCATTTCTAGTGTTGAGCAATCTTAAAAATGTTAGCCATCTTTGTCTTTTTCAAATAGATGTAAAGAGAAATAGCCGTTATTAAGAACATGATAATTTTATCTCAAAATTTTTCAATATTAGAACACATTGGCATCTGTAATCATTCCCTAAGAATTTATTAAAATAGATATGGAGAAAGTCAGGAGGATTTAATTATGATAGTAATGATGGTGATGAAACATTTGGGAAAATTACCAAATAGTATGTTCTGCTCTCAAACGTTTATTGTACAAGTGATAGTGGTGATAGAGTGTTTACAGCATGACTTAAAGTTAAACTAAGGAAATTCTTCTTAGACAAAAAGATCATTATCTTAGAAATGTTAGAAAAGGCCAAATTTTAAATCAGTATTTATGTATTGTCTCCACAATGACCTTATAGTATTCTTTTTTTTTATATCCACTGATGTATTTGCATTTATTTTTGGAGTGAGCAACTCACATTAAAAGACAAAACCATTACATAACTGGCTGTTTCAGGTGGGTTGTTTTTTGCCTGAACTTAATTAGCCATTACCTATGCATATTTATTCACATTAGATAATATGAGAGAGTGGAAATTTGAAGTAGACACATGAAAGACAGGACTGGGTATAATTACATTGTATATTGGATGGTTTTGAATTGTGTTGCTGCTCTTGTTTTCTTTAATTATACACATCCTTCTATATTCTTAATCAGATGTTTGGTTAGTCAATTTCCTTTTCCAATCATCAGATTGATTTCCCAAATAATTTGAATGTTAGCGTGAAGTAGTGGATTTCTTCCTTTATTTCTTTCCTACTTTTTTTTTATTTTTTATTTTTAATGTCTCAGTTGTTAAAGATCAACTTAATATGCAGCCTAAGTGTTGAGGAGCTGTTCAATTAAGTTTGACATCAATAGTAATATGACAACCTGCTCACTGGGGAGTAGAGTACTCCAATTATAATAACTAAGATTGGTTTGAATCCTAATGGTGATTAAGCTGTTTGATTCTGCTAGTTATATTACGGTTCCTCTCAATTCTCCTGGATCAATAAATTTTAACCTCAAAAATGAAAAGAAATCTAGTCAGTACATATACCTGTGTCAAAATATACATGGGTACCCATGGATAAAGTTTATGGTATAAGACTCATTTACACAGGGTGATAGAATGCCTTACTAAGCATACTGGCAAAAATTTCTGACACTGAAAATATGTGAGAAAATCTATGAATTGATGAGACAGACCTTATACGTGTAAAAAATGGTGATTAAAAGAGAAGCATGCTTTATTCAATGGATTCTAGAATGATATTAGAAGTTGTAGAGAGATTCAAGTAGTATGCAAGTTACCTATTGATAAGGTCAGAGACAGGGCTGGAGGTAAGAAATGTGCCTGGATAATAGCATTTGATTCAAGTAGTTTTATCTATTAAATCATACCATTGCTAATGAAATGAAGGGTTTCAGAGATATGGGTATACTCCATTTACCATGAGATGAAATTATCAGACTACAATAAGATAAAGATAAGGGTAAATACAGGATAATCAATAAATAGTAAATAAAAGTGGTATTTGAGAAGTTAAAAATTTGTAGATAAAGGAGGAAGGGGAATGACTGCAAAGGTCTTGAGACACCTATTGACTCCTAAATATCAGTAAACCTTCAGGAGAAACTGCCATGCAGAGGTATCTCACTAAACAAGATGCCTGAGTGAAAAAAACAAAAATATTGATCATCTGTTATTTTTTATGAGGCTAGTGGTTCCATATCTTGGAATGTGTGAATGTCAGCGAAGAAGCAACATGAAGATTTGATTGATATGTATTGTATAGTATAATAATATTCTTGATATAAACAGGCATTCTGCTAAAAGAAAGATATTATTGTCAAATAAATTGGGGAAACATTGGTTATAAAAAGTATTTATTGAAATATATCTCAGAATCTTTAACAAGTAAAGGTCCAATGAAACATTTTAAATGGTTGCATAGTTAGCAAATTTTTTGTATTTTTTTTATTAATAGACTATTTTTTAGGACAGTTTTATGTTTCCAGAACAGTAGCTGATAGTGCAGAATTTCCATAATTACCTTCCATCCTTCCTTGCAGTTTCGATTTTAACATCTTGCGTTAGTGTGGTACATTTGTTACAATTAATGAACCAATCTTTATTATTAACTAAAGTCCATAGGTTACATTAGGGTTCACTCTTTGTGTTGTAGAGTTCTATAAGTTTGATAAATGTATGTCATTTATCCACTATTATAATATCATACAGAGTTGTTTAACTGTCCTAAAAACTCCTTATACTTCATCTATTTATCCCTCCTCCCTCCCCATCCTGGATAACCTGGCTACTACTGATCTTCTTACTACTTATAGTTTTGACTTTTTCAAAATATCACATAGTTTGAATCATACCACATATAACCTTTTCATACTGGTTTATTTCACTTAGGAATAGACATTTAAGCTTTCTTTATATCTTTTTATGGCTGGATAACTCATCAGTGAATAATATTCCATTGTATGGATGTATCATAGTTTGTGTATACATTTACCTCCTGAAGGACATCTTGGTTGCTTCCAAATCTTGGAAATCATAAATCAATCTACTATAAGCATCTATGTGCAGGTTTTTGTGTATACATAAGTTTTAAATTTGTTTGGGTAAATACCTAGGCCCAGGATTGCTGGATTACATGGTTAAGACTGTGTTTAGCTCTGTAAGAAATTGCCAAACAATCTTCCAAAGTGGCTGTATCATTTTGCATTCTAACCAGCAAGGAATGAGAATTTCTCCTGCTCTACATCACCAGCAGCATTGGGTGTTAACGATGTTTTATTTTAGCCATTCTAATAGATATGTTATGGTATTTCATTTCTGTTTCAATTTGAAGTTCTTTAATGATAGAATATTGGACACTTTTTTCATGTGCTTATTTACCATTTGTATATATTTTGGGGAAGGTGTCTGTTCATATATTTTACTTACTTTTTTTTGAGTTGTTTCTTTTCTTATTATTGAGTTTTAAGAGTTTTTTGTAAGTTTTGGATACAAGTGTTTTATCAGATATGTGTTTTGCAAATATCTTCTAGTGTGTGGTTTGGTGGCTTCTCTCTTCTTTCTCTTAACAGTTTCCAAAGCAGAAGTTTTTAATTTTAATGAAGTATAATTTAGGAAACCTAGGGGGGGATTCCCTTTGCCTGTTCTAAATCAGATAGGTTCTGGTAAAGCTGTTTCCTTTCCTAATAGGCCTTTGTTGTGTAGACAGGAAGCTCTGGGCATATTACCAAATAGCTACTTTCACCCTCCTCCTGACCTAAGCACAATTCGATCTTCACCATGCAAACCTAGTAGGGCTCTTGGAAATAAATCTTGTAAGAGTGGGAAAGTCCTCTAAGACTGGGCTCCAGGAGTTTTTAATTCTGAAGCTCATTCATAATCAGCCTCCAGCAATTCATAAATTAATGTTTAAGTTTCTCTAGCATTTACTGGCTCCAGCAGCTTCTACTGCCAATAGACCATGATTCACTGTCTTCTGTTTGTCTAGTTTTTTTGGACAGAAGTTTTCCCTGTGACCTCAGTTCTCTGATGTGAATAAGAATTGTTGATTTGAAGTTTGTTCAGTTTGTTCCTTGTTAACAGGATGGGAGTAATGACCCCCAAGCTCTTTATCTTTGTACTGGAAATTTCTCATCCTTTTTATTTAGGGAAGAAAGAGGATACATATGAACATATCTCAGAGAATAACAATTGGGGAAATGCTGACTTGACACTATATCCTTTTCAGGTGTCTTTAAATATATAAAATAGTGGCCAAAATAGGCTGGGGCTCAGATATGAAAAATAATCTATTAACTCCTAAATCAAGTTTGGTTTTAAAAGACTACTTATAAAAGAACCATGAATCTTCCACTTACTACAGGTAAAAATTTCAGCAGTTAAGTTGACCTTTCTGAGCACGTCCCTTTATCTTTCAAATTCTCAGCTATCTCAAGGGTTAATGTGAAGCTAAAATTAACTGATGAAATAATAATAGTGTATAATATTTACTGATAGATTAAAAGGTGTGAGTGCTTAAATATTTTATTTTCCTTAATTCTCTCCCAAGCCCTGTAAGGTTGTTTTATTTCAACTGTTCTTTTAAAGATGAGGAAACCAGAGGCACAGACATTCAAAAGATTAAACTTATTTTACAGAGGTATAAGTATTAGTGCCTAGGACTGTCTTGAGTACAGAGACCAAACTCCAAAGAACAAAGTAACGTGCTCTATAACCCTAAGAAATGGTTAACCCATGCATGACAAGTCAAGTCTGAGTCACTGAAGATGATGTTCAGGCTGTGGATGGTAATTTATTGATTCATCCAGAACATGAAGGGGCTTAAAAAGGTGTTTATACATAGTTAAAATTTAGACATATATAAAATAGTTTTGTCACTTTAAAGATTTTTTTCTTATTGATATGTTTCATTCAGCAATTATTATTGGATAATTACTTTCAACTAGGCTTTGTAATAATAACTAAAAAAAAAAAGAGAGAGAGAGAGCAAGAAATTGAATAAAGTCACTGCCTTCAAAAAGGCAAAATAGAGTAATATGTATCTATGTATACATACGTATGTATGCATGCCTGTATTTTGGGGCAGGACGTGATCAATGTCATGGCAAATTCATAATATTCTTTGTTGGCAAATTCATAATGTTCTTTGTTGGCTCATTAAGCAGTGACCATAATGTATATTCTTTTGTCTACATTGGTTCTTCAGTACTTCTAATAGGAAATCACAGCCTTGTGTGTGGTGTGTAGGAAAAATATTTTCACTCCCAAACTGAAGTGCTATTACATCTGTGTATAACTACATGATTAGGGGAGATATTCTGGTGCATCCTGATTATCAGGGGTAGTGCCTCAAAGGGTATGCAGTAGGAGACAGCATTAAATTGCTATAAGAGTATGCAGGTATTTGCAGGAGTCTCTAAACATTTTGAGAATTTCTTATCCATGTTAACTAGAATTATAAATTCAGTTGCTCAAGAATAGAAGTATAAATATATATCTATAGCTTAGAAGGAAAATAAACACTTGCTACAAGTTTTATTATGTTTTCTGTTTGTTGTTTTTGAAAATTTATTTAGTGGTTGTGAAAGATGTCAGGTTTAGAAATTTAGAATTTATTCACAGATGACTCATTAGCAGTTCAGTTTTCTTAAGAGTCGTGTTACTTCAGGCTTCTTATCAATAGATTTCTTGCTATTTGGATTTGTGGCAGGGGATGAATGGGAAATAATCATGAGTCATCATGAAGATTCAGTGATCAGATGCTAGAGTCTTTCCTATGGGCAAGTCACGTAATTTCTCTGTACCTCAGTCTCTTCATCTATAAAATGAGGATAAATGACACTACCTCAGTTATCGTGAGCATTAAATTAGTTAATATGTGCAGTATGTGCACAATTGGAATGATACCTTTCACATATTAAGTGCTCTATAGGTGTTAGTTATTTTATGTATTTAGTAAAGCACATAGTATGTTGCAAAAAGGTCATTAATCTAACACATATCATGTTTTAATCATACAGCAGTGTTCACGCTTTGATTTTTGATTCTGTAGTGGTAGTGATGGCATTGGAACTAGTGAGTAGAGAGAGGGAATGGGACAGCTGTATTCGCTGATCTTGATATCTATAGTATCATTAGTAGATGCTAATAGATCTTTATTCTTCCTTTTGTACTCCTATTTATTCTAATGTATTCAACTTATTCCTTCCATGCTTAGTTGACATCCTTTTCAAAGCCACGTTTTCTATAGTGGCTTTTGAGGCTGAATTGAGCCAGGACTCTTTTCTTTCTATTGAAGGGAAAGTGAATTCTGCCATCCTCTAAAGTTCAAAAGACCCTACAGAGATTTACTGCTTTGCTCCCAGGGATATGAGGGAGAAGTGTTGGACTATATATATACTTTTCCTGAAAAAGATAGGTTTTTAGTTCAAGAAGATCCTGCAAAGCTTAAGGGTCAACAGTTCAATCTTTAATTATTATGATATGATTATATCTCTTATCATTTTTATTTCAAGGTTGTGTCAATTTAGAAAGGAGTATCTTCTGAAGGTTTTCAGAGTCATAAATAAAAATATTCACATTATACCAACTTTAGCTAACCATTAAAAAAATTATAGGATTTATTCACTTGCTAAAACACCTAGGTCTAAAGTTGAGATTTAATTAAATGCAGGGTGGTAGAAATATAGAAGAAATGAAACTGTTTCTAGAATTGAACATAGAAGTAAAAAATTGTGGTTCATACATAAAAATCAACTGAATTCAACACATCTTAAAAGGTTCATAGTCTATATATAAGCGATAAGGGAAGAAAATAGGGTATGTACAAGTGGTTATTATTTAGTTTGTTCATGTCATATCATATATACCTCCTTCATATTATACTAGCTGGTTAACTCTTGTTTTCTTACTCATATTTTGTTCAGCATTTCACTTCCAATGTTTGGTTTAGTTCTTGTCACAGTACTTAGCATATTTTATCTTCTAATCTTGGCCTTTATGATTATCTGTGCAAATAGTATATATTAACTGTAATTTCTAGCTGCTCTGCCACAGGTTTAAATTTAAATAATCAAATTATTTAATGTATGGTAGTATAAAAAATTTAAGCAGCAGGTTAAAATGATCATTTTCATCATCACTCACTCAGTCATTTTTGTTAAATACTTAACAATGTACAGCCACTCTTCTCAACACTATTAACTCATTGAATCTTCACAACAACTTTGAGATAATTATTAATGGCATTCATATATATATATATATATATATATATGATGACGCTGCTGCATAGAAAAATAAATAAAATTGCTCATGGTCACTGAGCAACTAACTGGTGAACTAAGATAAAACACAGAGGCTGACTCCAAAGTGAAAAATGGTGCCAAATTGTCACAGTGGGAAATGGAGGGTAACAACACAAGCCCTGCCGTGCAGAGCTGGTGGGTGGGCCATGCTGTGAGGGAAGGCAAGACGTCTTGAATGCTTTTAGAACTTCCAAGAGGCATCATTTTGCCAGGAAACCTCCTGTTAGATATGGGGTTAAAATAACAGTTTGGAATTTGGGCTGTTATTGGCCTTTAACATTATAAAGCATACCTGTATATATTTGTATCTATAAATTTCTGTATAAAAAGCTATATACTTTACCACAAAACTATTTAAAAATTTGCTTTTCAGCAATTTGAAGGTGCCACATATATTCAGGACAATGTGAAGTTTAATTTTTAGGTCGATATGTTGTCGGACTCCATGACAAACTATCCTTGCCAAGGAGATAGTTTCACTAAAAATTCTATTTTTAAGCTATCTACCTTAAAAAATGCACTTTATATTATAAGCACTGATTTTCATATAATCTTATACAATCTAACTTAAAGGAATACACACAGGGTACAGTGATACCCTTATCTTAGAAAAATAATTTAAAAATTTGAATTGATTATAATATTATTAATTATGCCATTTTTAACATTTTATATAACATGTTATAATAGTCAGTATTCTTAAACATTTATCTAGGTCTCACAAAACATAACTTTTAAATATTAATTTTCTAATTGAGAGCACTTGTTGATAAAAATTAAAATAACTTGTTTAATGTCATATACTGAATTATGAGGAGTCCTAGAATTGGTACTTCTACACACTTTTTTCCTACCAAATTTTAGTAGGTTATATGATTTTACTTAGTTATAACTTTCCTCTCCCTTTCCCCAAATGCAGACCTTCAAGTAACACAGTTAAATAAGTAAAATCTACATTCTTGGTAGCTTTTCTACAATATTCTTTGCTCATAAAATATAAAATATAAAGGTGGTATTTTGGGTGGCTTCTGCCCAACTTACTATTGTTTTGAAAAGGGCATTTGCCCACAGTACATGATTTCAATGGCCTGATGAGGCTCTCAGGCTGAACTTACCCTGTCATCCATCATCAGAGAGTTATATCTTTGGAGCTTGGTGGATAGTCTTTCTGTGATACTATTTGTGTAAATGCTATCTCTATGAATTTTATAAATTTGCATAAATTTAATTTATAAATTCTTCCATTATTTGAGTCTATATACTTATTTGAAACAAACCTAGTGATTGATGTCAGAGGTGTGATTCTCCTTCAGGCCTACTGACTAGCTTTCTGGGAGTCCCATGAAGGTATTGTGAAGGCGGAGACAGAGACTCGGCTACCGAGAAAGTCAAGATTACCAACAACCACCAGAAGTGGTAATAATCCAGGAAGAATTCTCTCCTAGATCCAGCAGAGGGAATGTGACTCTGCCACAATTTAGATTTCAGACACTGGCTTCCAGAACTGTGAGCGAAAAAAATTCTGTTGTTTTAAGCCACTCAGTTTGTAGTGGTTCCTCAAAGCAGCCACGAAAAGCTGATATACCCAGTCAGAGCTTGGCACCCTATTCTAGCCTTCCTGATGTTCTAGTTTAGGTGCTTACTGGTGATTATTACAAGTAACAGTGATACCCCTATACGTGGTTCCTGTAAGTACCACCACAATTTTTATCATGGGAATACAGTAATTATGGTGATCTAAATTTATGACCATAGAAACATGAATAAAGAAGGCCCACATGCAGAAAGAGATGTTGAAAGGAATAGTGAAGGAAAGAAGCAGAGAGATTAAAAAAGACATTGAAATAGGCTACAACCACAACGTATCAGTGGGTTAAAAAGGAAGAGACAAAATGATTGGAATTCAGAGCAAATCATGGTAAAGAACATGAAATTATAGACACCAGGGTTCAATTCTTAGCTCTAAATTTTAAGAGTTGTAATGATTTGGGCAGTTTGCTAAACCTCTCAATGTTTCAGTTTCTTCATCTGTTAAACTGTAATAATAGTGGGCACCTATCTCATTTTTAAAATTAGGTAAGATGAAGAATATAAAGTAGCTAGTAAAGTTCCTGATATGTAGTGTTTAATACAATTTAGCTATTTCTACTTTTTTATTATCATCTTCAAATATTACTTGAATGAAATAGGTTTCTTTAGTTTCTGTTCATATACCTTCTCAGAGATAGGTACTGAGGGAGTAGAATCAGTGTAATAAGGTTCTCGTTCAGCATGCATAAAAGATTTTTATTCGTAAGCACTAGGCCGAAAATAGACTCATCTTTATAATAATACTTCCCAAGATGATTGTTTGTTTTAATATATTATGACATAAATTTAAATTAGAGTTTTGAATTTGAACTCAAGCATATCATATAAATTTTTAAGGCAAATACTCTTTAGTTGCTAAGTGAAAGCACTTAAGAGAAGTTGTTGATTGGTAATAGGGCTCACAAAGAACTGTATGATTCAGGGCTCTTATATTCTAATATCTATTAATCCATTTATTTCCTTTAGTTGTCTTTTACATTTCTGACAAAATTTTTACCTATAATTTTATTTTCTTAATTTTCGATCACTTATATTTTGATATGCTAAAGAGGCTACTTTGTCAGATTTCAAGCCACTTTTAATCTTTTGTCTTTTATCTGATGAATATATTTTTAAATATCATAATACTATATCAATGAATTATCTTCATTAATTCACTTTTATTTCTTAGACAAGAAGAAAAATGGGGGGTGGGGTGAGGGTGGAGAGGGAGAGGGAAGGAGAGAGGAGAGAGAGAGAAGGAAGGAGAAAGGGAGGGAGACAGTTTTGGAGATAACTTTTCCCAATTACTTCACAATGAATTTAGACAATTTTCATTGTCAATTCATGATATATGCTTTTTAAATATAACACTAAAGATGCTAAAGTACATAATCTTACTTTAATGAGAAAGAATTTATGTGTATACCTTTTCTCATTTTGTGTTAATGGGGATTACATGAACAAAACACTAAACATTCAGATAAGAATATATTATTCATTATTTTAAGTGAGGAAGTTTTTCATCTGCAGTTTCTTCAAGAACTTGAGAGTTAAGTAAATAGTTACAACATCACGTAAACAACTAGATTCTAATTACATGTAGGCAAGAAATATTATGTTCTCTAAATGACAGTCCTAAATAAGCCTGTATTTTAAAGTTGTGTTACTTTTGTTGTAATTTTGTTGTAATTTTGTTTTCAAAGTTACCTGTCATTTTCTGCAGCTTCCTGTTGTCCTTTATTCTGTTCCTCCAGGTCTTGTGGTAAGGGATGGGCAATATATTATTATATTTGTTATGGTAACAATATGCATTTTAACAAATATGTACCAAAATCAGTGTCTGACCACAATAAAAAAAAAAAAATTCTTAGTTATATGACATTGCAGTGGCAGGTGAGCAGTGTTCTATTCCAGACAGTCTTTGGGGTTCCAGACTACAAAAGCTGTACCATCTAGAAAAGTGACTCCCAAAATTGCCTTGAGTTTTTTGATGTCAAGTTTGAAATAAAAATAGAAAAGGTAAAGTCACATATCCTTCACAAACTCTGGTTTGAAATTTATGTATTTAACTTCTGCTACCATTCTGTGGGCTAAAATAGGTCACACTATCCTGTCTAAATGTAAAACTGGGGGAAGGTTGGGAAACGTGATTCCAACCTAGCAGTTCCTTCTCTCAAATTTATTATTATGAATGAGAAAACTTGAACCCGCCACAGCCAGCCTGCACTCTAAGGACTTAATTCTCATGGACACACTTTTCCCAGCACTCAGGGCACAGCCATGATGGATTTTTACTCTCCTTATTTCCAGTCACTGATTTTTTAAAGCTATTTTCCCTTTCATTTTGTAACTTTTATTTTGAGACAACTATCCTATTTTAGTTGGAGACTTCCAACACCATTCTTCTGCTTTCGGATCTATAAAGCAGGCAGAAAATCAGTAAGGATATAGATGACCTGAATGACACTTTGAGTTTACTTGATTTAATGAACACTAATGGAATATTCCATCCAACAAAAACTGAAGCAGTAGAAATATTTCTTACTTTGTTCTATGAGGCTAGTCCTACCATATACCAAACCAGAAGAAGACGTGACAAGGAAAGAAAACTATCATCTAAAAATTCTCATGAATGGATAACCAAAAATTCAAAATAAAATATTTGCAAATGAGTCTAAAAATGTAAGAAAAAGTATACAGCAAGTAGGGAATATGCTACGGAAGCAAAGTAGGTTGAACATTCAAAAAAATCAATCAAAGTAATTTACCACATTAAGTGGTAAATTAAATATCAATTGATTTGCAAAAAGTATTTGACAAAAGCCAGTACCCACTCATGTTACAAATTCTCAGTAAACTGGAAATAAGTGGAAACTTCCTTACTTAATAAAACAAAAACCAAACCAAAACAAAAAGAACACCTGAAAAACAGTGCTAACATAATTCTAAGTAGATTTGTATGCTGGAAAGCACAAAACACTAATCAAAGAAATCAAAAAGTATATACATAAACTAAGAGTTATTATATGTTTACAATTGGAAAACTCAGTATTATTGAGATACAAATTCTTCCCAATTTGATGTATATTTTCAAAACCATGCCAATCAAAGTCCTCGAAAGCTATTTTGGAGATATTGACAAACCATTTCTAACTTTACTAAGGAAAGGCAAAAGACCTAGAAGAGTCAATACAGTTATGAAGAAGGAAAACAAAGTTGGAAGACTCAAACTACATGATTTCAAACCAATATAAAGCTTTAATAATCAAGACAGCGTATTGCTGGTGACAGAATAGACACATAAGTCAGTGGAACATAATAGAGAACTCAAACAGACCTACACAAATATTATTAATTCATTTTTTAAAAAGACACAAAGTCAATTTAATGGAGTAAAGATAGCTTTTCAGTAAATGGTACTAGAATAATTGAATAAGTATGCAAAATAATGAACCTAGCCATATACCTTACTTCTTACACAAATGTTAAGACAAATTAGATCATAAATCTAAATGTAAAATGCAAAACTATAAAACTTATAGAAAAAAACATAGGAGAAAAGTTAGTTTGGTTTTTAAATAAGTTTTTAGATAGCATATTAACAGCATGATTCATAAAAGAAAAATTAAATTGGACATTATTAAAATAAAAACCACTACTGTACAAAAGACAATGTTAGAATAAGAAAGACAAGCCACATACTGGGAGAAAACATTTTCAAAGCACATTCCTGATAAAGAATGTGTGTTCACAGTACACAAAGAACTCTTATAACTCAAGAAAAAATGTAAACATCCCAATTAGAAAATGGGTAAAAGATTTGACTAGATAGCTCACCAAAGAAAATATATAGATGGCATGGATGCATTTAAAAAGATGTTTAACATCATTTCTTATCAAGGGATGGCAAATTTATGCAAGAGTGAGATACCACCACACACATATTAGAGTGCTTAAAATCCAAAAATAGACAGTATCGATTGCTGAGAATGTGGAGCATCAACTTTTCATTCAATACTAGTGGGAATGAAAAATAATGCAGCCACTTTGAAATACAGTTTGAAAGTTTCTTCCCAAGCAAAACACAGTTTTACCATATGACTCAGCAATCATTCTCTTACATATTTACCAAACTGGTTTGAAAAGTTATGTCTTTATGAAATCCTGCATGTGAATATTTATAGTAACTTTATTCATAATCCCCAAAATCCGAATCAACCAAGATATCCTTCAATAACTGAATGGAACTGTGATACATGAATTCAATGGAATACTACGCAGAGATTAAGAAAAAACAAGGAATGGTTTATCAATCTATGCAAAGACTTAGGTGAATCTAAATGCATATTGCTAAGTGAAAGAAGCCAGTTTGAAAAGGCTGCATGTTGTATGATTCCAATTTTATGACATTTTGGAAAGGCAAAACTTACTACATAGATGGCAAAGAGATCTGTTGTTGCCAGGTTGGAGAGTGAGTTTGAATATATGAAGTACACTGGATATTTTAAGGTGGTAAAATTATTCAATAAGGTATGATACTGCTGAATGCATGACATTATGCATTTATCAAGACCTCTACAATTTTATAGCACAAAGAGAGAACTTTAATGTGTACTAATTAAAAAAAAGCAAAAACGAAAAACATTTGGAGCATGGAGCATCTCATTTCATAAAAATTACAAAATAAAGCAATTTAATTGTGATACAAATGCATGAAACGACCTCACTAAATGGGGTAGCGGGCGGGTGGAGCCGGAGAGTGCTGACTTGTGTGACTTTGGAAATTAGTTGCATCTGGAAGACTACATGCAAAAGGACCTGTGCATAAGCACTATACTCTAGTTAATAAAGTTGTACCTTGTGGAAGTAATCATTAACAATTCTGAACCACTACACATTTGTAGTGGAACTGAACAATTAAGTAAATATCAGATAGTGGGGCCAGGTGTCTATTGTGGGCATGAGAAGTTAAAGACCATCAAAGAGTAAAGTCAAGAATAGAGTTGGAGACATCACTATGAACTCATGTTTAACTTTATATGGATACATGTCGATATATAGAGAAAAGTTATATATACATGGGTTAAAATACATAATGTTTTCTCCTTTTGTCAACTGAAATAGCCTAGACATACTAAATACTGGTAGCAACATTCATGCCTAGTGTCCAGATTCTGTTTCTAATATATATATAATCTAAATATATATAAAATGTTCTATAAAAATATATATACATAATATATAGAATGTTTAAATATATCTACATATATGAATATTTATTATATGTACTATATATATATACCATGTATATGTACATATACATTTTATATTCTGCAGAAAAAAAAAGTGCCCATTGAGTAATGACTAATTTCAAGAGTGCTCCAGAAATATACAGGATGAACCAGCAGCATGTCGTATTGGCAGAAAGGTAAGGAAGTGCTCAAAAAAAAAAAAAAGTAGCTAGAAAGGGGGAAAAAATATTCTAAGCAATAATATAATAAATAAAATAATACTGAATTATAAGCAATAATATAAAATAAATATTCATAAATCCATAGTGATATAAATAAATGATTAAATAAACAAAATGAAGAGAATAGACTAATCTCTCAAGTGAATTTCAAAGAATCTGTGTGGATACTCTTTCTTCAAGGTGGTGGGACATGTCTCACTACTTTAATATGGGCTGCACATAGGCTGCCCTTCAAAGAGACCCATATGGAATTGAAAAAATATATATACAAACTAGTGATTCCTTTCGTCCTATCTGGAGGGCTAGTTTTAAATAATAAATTAAGACCAGGATTATGAACTTCTCTTTTCTAGCATTTAATACGTCCTGACTTTTTCTTTCCAAGATACAATTACATGAAGGTGTTTGTTCCTTGCCTGGCAAGTAATAGATTGAGTTCTCCATTTTCATTATTTTCTTTCTCTAGTCTTTGTCTCTTTAATTTAGCCAGCCACTATTTATTCTTATCATGCAACACAGTGTGCAGAATGTACTTATATCTCAGTTCACTATTATATATAACAATATAGTTATATTTTGCTTTTTCTTAATCTGCCTGAAATGCACAAATAAAATTAATTTAAGGTACAAAAAGTTCTTCAATGATAAAAATATTCATGGATCTGTTTTTCAATTGGTGCCTGGTATTATAGATTAAATATTATGCCATATACTCTATCCAAAACCCCTCCTTGGTGAAAATGAATGCAATTCAGTGAGGGGTTTGTATCATTATTTTAAAGAATTATATTTTACTTATCACTTAGACCTATGGAGAAGTGACAGCTCCCCATCTTGCAGAATATCCTAGGTTCCCTCTTATTTTTGAGGTATATCAAGATTAGAATATTTTATAGGCATTTGTCAGTAGTGATCAATATCTTGACTTCAATTAATATTCCATTAGGTGAGGACTGACCTTAGGTAAAATTATGTTTTAAGCCATTTATTTTGCTGCTGTGCTATTTCTCTGTGCACAGTTATCAAAGCGATTTCAAGTATAAGTTTTAAAGAAAGATAAAATAAGGCTCAGAGCCTGCCTATGACAAAATAACTTGTTGAACACTGTGATTTTGTGGAAGTTACTTCTCTGTTCTTCAAATTTCTAAGTATAAAATAAGAATACAAATTTTTACCTAATAAATTTTTTGTGTGAGCATTAAATTCGGTAATTTGTGTAAAATGTCAGAAGACTGCCTCTGTACAATCATAGACACTAAAATAGCTGCGGTTTTAGCTACAGGAATCTTCAATAGAATGCCACACAAAATGTTCTGATGAAATACTCTCATACTATTATAGTGTATTCACACTTTCACTATTCCTATGGCACAGCTAGTGAGAAATATGGTTATGTCTAAAACTTTGTAATAAATTTCACATGTGAATTAAGACTTTAGTAAAGGGTTTCTGCATCATAGATACCATCTATGACTTAGGAAATGCAGATTAAGGAGAGGAAAAATGGGGATACTTGAGATGGGACTTAAGAGAGCCATAGTTTAGAGCAGTTCAGACCTACCTCTTTGCTTATTTACCTGTACTAGAATTTGGATATTCTGGAGCATACCTTCAAGCATTAAGTATGTATGTGTAGAGGTGTGGCTGATGGAAACAGAGATGTTATGTGTGTATAACATTAGATTAGCTGTGGTCAAAAAAAAGTGTAGAAATGGAATAATTTTTTTTAAATACAGAAATTATATGTTCAAAATAATGTAAAATTCATTTCACATAGTAGGCAATAGTGTTTTTGCTCAAAAGTATGTTCTATTTGAACTGATTTTTGCTAGTTATTAATATTTTAATATTATATTCTATTTTTCTTTTAATCAGTATTATAAATAATGTCTTAATATCCTAACTTTTAATAACTTTTCAGTCCCCCACTGACAGCTATCTCTGAATGTGTAAGCAATATTTTTATTTCTGTTTATTCTTATCCTTATTATAATACAATTTTGTGTGCAAGATAAATATTTATTTTAAAAAATTGTAACTAAGCTTTGTTCTAATGTTTTAATTTAGTCAAACCATTCAGTTTTATTTCATTTTATTTATTTTTTTATGGCTTTGCCTGTAGTCTGAATTTTTAATTAATTGTATATTTTATCTCTTGCCATATTCCTTCTCCTAGGTCATTAACAATTAAATTGCCTAAAACAAGATGCCTATCTGAGTAACATTTCTCTTAGACACTATCCATTTTAAAGCATTTTTGTCTGCCTGAAGGCCTTTACCATCTAAAATTTTAGACTGTTTGCAGTGCTCACTCCATGATACCATACTTCCTGACTCCCTAAAGTAGTCTTTTATGTGTTATACTGTGTTGAAAGTACTCTCAAACCATAGACAAATTAGTCCTCAGATTTATCCTGCTGACTCTTTGTGCTGTCTTCAAAAATTGTCAGATTAGGCACTGCTTCTTCCTTTTGTGACTCAAAGCTGTGACTATTTTTAATCAACCTTTTTTCTTATTAAAAACTCTGTGAATGTGGCTATAATTGGCATTTCTAAAATTCCCTCCTTCAAAAATTCCTTTACACTTTAAATGACCTGTCAGTGATAGATTTGTTACAGCATAATGGCATATGATTTCCCCTTCTCTGATGTAGTAATGTTGGGTTTGGTCAAAGTGAGGATCCCTTAGGGAAAAAAATTGGGGTGAGAAATGTGGTCGGATCATTATAGTGATCAGGGATAGAATCTTGGTGAGATTGGAGGTTAAACTGAATTTGCTACTCAGGGCAGCATGAAGTCTGAGAAAGACTTCAAGCTGTGTCTTCAAGAGGGGCAAGTAAAGATCAGCATATGTGGCAAAGCCGGAGCTTAGAGAACTGGCCAAAGACCCATAACAAGAGCTGCACAAGAAAGTGTCCATAGACTCTTCCACACATGTTTTCTAGCATCTAGTCAAAGGATTTTTTAAATTAATTTATTCTTTTTCATCCATAGCTTTTTTATAGTGTTCCCTAATCAGTTCCACTGTGAGTTGGACTCAGGGAAACTTTGTGACCCATGTCTTTCTGGTTACAGTAAACAAGTGACTGTTGCAGAATAATAAAGCTTTTACTCTGTGTACAGGGATGGGGTTTCTGCATAAGGTTGAGACCCATAACTACATCTATTACCTTAAGAGAAGAAAAAAACAAAAACAATAAATAATTAAAAAGAAAAACTATTTCATGCTAGAAAGAGGAAAACAATCTCTTGATCTTAAGCACATGAACTTCAGAAAGTTGAAAATGGTGAATTTCTTCTTCTTCTTCTTCTTCTTCTTCTTCTTCTTCTTCTTCTTCTTCTTCTTCTTCTTCTTCTTTTTAGGCGATTCAACCATTACTTGGCCTCACAGATTTCAAGGACTTTGTCAGCTTACAATCCCTTATTTTTTATTATTTTTTATACCTACAGCACCTGGTCTTCCCAGGTGGTCTCCCATCCAAGTACTAACCAGATTCAATCCTGCTTAGCTTCTGAGATCAGATGGGACTGGGCTTGTTTAGGGTGGCATGGCCATAGACTAGATGGTAAATTTCTTAATGTTGAAGATGGTGGACTCCCAAAGTGTAAAATGTGAAATTCTGTGTTCATACCAACCCATACCAACTAGGAGATGAGGAAGAAATTAAAATATATATGTATTTGCCTCTGGGGTTTTGCCAGCTCTTGCTTTTAGTGGCTAATTATCTCGAGACTACAGATGATAGAACAAGGCTTTTATACTTTGAGGCAGATTGGCTTTGGGGAGGGTCGGAATATCATCTTTAAGTAAACCATTGTTTATTTATTCCATAATTCTGTTTCCAATGTTTATTTTCTTTAAGAGAATATCCTTGAGTTCAAGTTGCATCTGGGTGAAAAAGCGGGAAGACTAGAAGCTAGCATTCACTTGTTTGGAGACAAATACATACATACAAACACACACTTTTTAGGTAATACTGAGGGGGAATTAGCTGAGTAATTGAGGACAATTTGACACACGGGAACATGTTACTATCTGGAAATGATCTTCTGAGTATTATGACATATATTCCACTTTTTATTTATTAAGACAGATAATGTTACCTTACATTTTACTCTGGTAGGCCCAGTAGAAAAGGCCAGAAATGATATTTGACAAGGAAGGAAATAGATACTCTCTGTCCCGTTTTCCCTAGATCGTTCCCTTCCTTGTTCAAGACTTACATGGTGTATGGTTTGTTTATTTTTTTAAAGCCACAGAAAAGTTTCTCCTCCAGGTCTTCAAAATAATATAATAAAGCTATTAAGTTATGGAAGCAATTAAACTTTAAAATAATTAGAAATATTTTTCCTCTTACTACATTTTGCAAAGGTGGACCCTGAGAAGAAAGACTCATTTGATGTGAACCCTGAAAAGGAATTCATCTGCTGAGATGGACTCCCCATGGTCAACTGAGGACCCAAATTTTCAATTATGAATAATAAGAGTCCAGTGGACAGTTTCTGATAGGGGCTCCTCATGTACTCTGTATATAAGAAAGAACCTCAGACTGAAATCTTGGCTTTCCTCACTGTGCCCTGATCATTAATGTCATCCGAGTCAATTATTAAAAGAAAGTTCCTGATTTTGCCTTTTGATCAATGGACTGATACCTGCTCTGTCCAATTAGAACTACATAAATTATATCCTTATTTACATCTATACCGACCAATCAGAACTGCACAATTTGGAAACCTTACTTGCATAAAATTAGGGACTTAGGCAGGGACTTTATAAAAGACGGCCTCCCCTTTGTCTAGGTGGAGAACAATTAGCTTGCTACCTGGAGCAGTTTCTCCAAGGCTGTAGTTATTTGTGCTCAAATACATGCTTTTTTTTTTTATTCCTTATTACAGTCTAAAATTAATTTTGGTTTATATAAACAACATGTAAAAATAATTATATACACACACATATGCAATTCATTTTTTTGCAAATGAACATTATTATTTCTCAATTCAACTAGTATTATTTTAGGACCCACTGACCACAGTTCCGAGATAACCAGAAATAATGATCTGTATGTATCTTGACCCTGAAAAATTGAAATGATTTTTAAAAGCCTAATATATGGCTTGGACATTGAAGAAACAACTGACTATGTATTTCAAAGCTGGTTGTAGTCAGCAATGATTTGAATTCTAGAGCAATTTTCTTATCTCATCGCAGAAGCACATTTTGAGTAGCACGTTCTAGACAATAATTTGTGAAAATCATATAAAATGATTCTCTTCAGTCCTCTTCTATCCAGGTTTTGCGCTTGGAGGACAAAGATGACTTTGAGTCTTCCCCTTGGATGCTGTCATTTAAAAAAAAATTATTTAGATATGCAGGAAAGTTTGTTACTGATGTGTAATATTTGTAGAAAAACAGAGACCTGCTTATAGAACTCTTCTATGATTATGTAGCAAAACTGAAAAAAATTTAATGCCTAAAATAAACTCACTATTTCTTCTTCAAAAAAATGCTATGGTGTAAATACATGTCATTAATGATTCATGAATGTGTGTGGGCTTTCCAAAATAAGTTTAGCAATAGTCTATAAAGAACATACAGTAAGAATGATACTATATACAGAATTTTTTGTGATTTCTATAATTTAGAAGAAATACAAAAAGCTGTCCCTGATTTTGTGTGCTGATTAGTGTTTCATTTATAATAACATAAAATGCTCTAATGGTAACATTGTGGGAAGTTATTTAGTTTTTATCAACTCCTGAAATGATACTTCAGCGGTGTTATGTTTTATGAACTATATAGATGTCTAACCAATGTACTGTATGCTTGAAACTAGTTAAAATAAATTAATTAACTTAAAAAAACAGTAATGGTATGTAGGAGCAGCATACTTTTCTATTATAACAACTCAATATATACCTTTCTGAGACACCTGGACTGCAATGTGGGTTTATAGTCTTGTCCCTCACATTAAGAAGTGTTATTGAGTGTCATTCATTTAGTTGCTCTTATGGATGTGACAAAGGGAGTGTCTGAGGGAAAGAAAATCAGGGTGGAAGAAAAAAGGAGTAATAAGAATTTTCTACTGTAAGGAAGGGAAAATAATTTTACCTCTACCATTCTAGGTTCTTGGCTGAGACCCCTACCTTCTCTTGTAATAAAAGACAGATAAATGGAGAAAACAAACGGAAGTTTAATAACATGTATACTTCCTGTATACCTGGGATACATCCAGGAAAACTGAGTAACTCCAGGAAATGGCCCAAGCCACCATTTAAGCACTACATCTAGCTAAAGACAAAAGAAAGAATTTGAGGGGGTGGGAGGCCAGTTATGGAAGGTTGCCAGCTTGTTATGCAGTTTTAAGTTCCAGGCATCTTCATAAGTTTCTAAAGATTTGGTCATCCTCCTCTTCCTGATATGGAGAGGGAGATGTTTTTACCAATTGACATTTTCCTTATAAATGTAAATGTATATTACAGAAAGGTAACTTTTCCTTGGTTTTCAGAGTTTCTCCTGTGTCTGCTGTTTCTGAAAAATAATCAGCTCAAAATAATCAATATGTCAAGGAGGCATATTTGGGAGTGGTATATTATGTTCTTCACTTTCCTTTCTTACTAGGGAGAGATTTGGTGACTTCTTCTCTTCATCCTCAGTCTTACAGCTGTAAGGAACTGAATTCTGACATAATTGGAAATGAGCTTGGAAATGGATTCTTCCCCAGGCATCCAGATAACATCTCTGCCCAGATGACTTCTTGACTTTGACCTAAGCAGAGAGCCCAGACAAGCCTGCCTAAACTTCACACCTACAGAACTAGGTCAGGATTGACAGATGTTGTTTTAAGGCAGTAACTTTGTGGTGATTTGTTACACACATTATAAAACTAATAAAGATAGATATGATTAACATCTTCTTGCTCTTAATTTTGACAGTCGAATTTATGCTGTTTTCTCAGATGACATTTCCCAGTTATTACCATGACCCTTTCCCCCATTTCTATGCTTGTGTTAAGAGTTGTGAAAGTCCTTGATATCTTTGAAGTACTCTCCCATTGAGGAAATGAAGGGATGTGATGTACTCTCAGCAACTGTAGTAAACACCGGTTGTTTTTAAATGCTCATGATAAGCTTAGAATCTGAAAAAATTGCTTTTTAACTTGATGGGATTGTTTTATTCTTTTAGATAAGATACTAATTTGCATCCTTTTGAAACTCTTCAGTTCACATCATAAATTCTCATTATGCTTCTTCGTTGTTAGCATGATCGAGCCTTATGCTTGCATATTTTTAGCACCTCTTAAAATGGCTACAGTCCTTTGAACAAACTAAGTACTGGACTATATTTCCCTGCATCTTGTCTTCAATAGCAAATGCCAAACAAGCTGAACAGTTTCAAGGGCTTTGTTGATTGAAAAATATCAGACAGTACTTTGTGAAGCAGGCCCTCCTAAATATGGATGCAGTATTATCTGAATGAAAACCAACTTCTAGTTAAGATTAACAAAAGACTTACATAATAAAAACAAATCTTATTATAAAAGAACATTGTATATATGTACATTTTTAAAATTAGAGGACTTAAATGCACTCATTACCATAATAAAAACGACCGAGCAATGTCAAGGCCAAAATTTTCTTAGGCACTAAGAATTTTAGAAAATGATTCCTGGCAACACTGTTTTTTAAAACAAATCTTTTTGTTATTTTAAATTTAGTAGTCCTATTTGTCTCTTCTGTTACTTCCCCATTATTATAATTTCTAAAATTTTATTTTTAAAATAACATCATGTCTGGCTAATTCAGTTTATACAGATTTATAAAGTAGAGCTTTATAAATAAAATCCACAATATAAATATTATAATTTAAAGATTCTAAGTTTTTTTTTTTAATTAAAATGTAAGGATAAGGTTTTGTGTATTGAGTTGCTCCATAGTTGGGATAGCACAGTTCATATCAGTTAAACATAAATAGAAAATCAGTGAAATTGTACCCGGAGAAAAGAGTGTCTGCAGACCCAAGTAGGCCGTATGTGTGGAGTGGGTTCTAGGCTTCGCACAGGAAAGAATTCAAGTGCAAGCCAGGTATCAACTTGAGAGCAGTTTATTAAAGAGATGGGCTATTCCATAGGCAGAACAGTGGCCCCAGGACAGGCAGAGTGGCCTTTATCTTATCTAGGGCCTAGTTTTTGTTGAGATTGTAAATAGTATTTTTATTAGGGTGAGGAATATGTATTAGTTGAGTGGGGCTTTCCAAGAAAGAGGCTGGTCCACACCCTCCGGTCCCCAGCCCCCAATACAGTAGCCATTTCTTTCTTTTCCAAATATAGCAATTGGGGTGCATGATTTAGTGTGTTAATGAATGTATAATGAGTGAGGGGTCATTATACATTCAAATCTGTGGCAATATTGGGGTGGTCTGGTCTGAATTCGTTCTGGTCACATCCTGTTGTCTCCAGTAGATGTTTCTTACTTCTTGTTTTAGGGACCCTGCCCCTGTCCTGTCTTAAAATCATCATTTCATAAATATATTTATCTAGATTTAGTTAGTTCCAGCTTTCGGGATTTGCCTTTCCACAGTATTTATGAAATAACTGGTAAAACTAATTTGGAAGGAGAAAACAACAATCATAATTTAATTTTTCACTTGTTTATTTTGACGGTATTTTATAATACATATTATTACACCTATTTTACAGATTAGAACATTAAAGCTTATTTAAAATGTAACTTAGCTTTGATGATTTATCTAGCTAATTATTTAGTCAGTATTTAAATCCAGATTTTTTGACTTCTTATCTCAGGACCTATACTCTACTTTCATGTAGTTATAAACATTCTCAAGCAATCTCAATCAAAATTTCTGTTGAATTTTTTTGAAGAACACAATAAACTTACCCTAATATTTAGCCGGCAAGAATAAGATCTGCAAAAAGTTTAGTCAACCTAAAGAAGAGTGTAAAAAGGGACTGACTTGTTCTACTACATTGCAAAATAGTATTATTAGATAGATCAGTGGAGAGAAATAAAAACAGATACAAATATATGTGAATATATATGTGTATGTGTATTTATGTATATTTATTATTTGTGTTTTTTTAAATTAAATCTATTGAGTTTATTTTTATATCCCCTATCAACCTATTTTTAAAACCACGAGTTCTCATTGATACCTTCAGTTCCAGTCCATTACTATAGGATGCCATCTAGTTTATTTTTCTCTTTATATTTAAAACTCTTAACCAAACAGTGAGAAAACTTGGCTCTCATACACATAAAAGAGGTGTAGATGCAATGGTATATCAGTTACAATGAATACAACTAGCTTACAGATCTTGGTGTCTAAATATTATTTTCAACTATAAAAATCTAGTGCTTCTTGGAGGAATGACTAATTTCAGAGTAGAGGTGGGAGATCTCCAAGATGAGCCTGGAATACCATATTTCAAAAATGAAGGAAATACTTCAAAAAATTATAGGGACCTGTCAAAGTGACACAGGAGCCTACTTGGAGGGACCTCTACTGGACAAATCCGGGACAATCTGAACATCAAAAAAAATCAGATTAGAAATATATTATAACCCATTGAGTAAAATAAAAATTCACTAATCCATGCAGCTATAAATAAGTAAGTAAATACATAATTAGGAAAGAAGTCTAAGCTCTTTTACTTTTTAATACTAACTAATAAAGATGAATTGAGTGGTTAAAAAAATCATACATTAATGCTAAAACTAGTGGGAAGAATATTGACTCTGATTAGGATAGTGTGAACTCAGAGTATCACCTCACACATTAGTTTTCAATTATAAAGGAAAATTGATAACTTTATAGTAGAGGATGGGGCTAAGACCTTACCCAAGAGAATGAACAGTATCAAAAATCCTGATTTTGTCATTTGACAGTTTTGGCAATGAGATGGGAGTGTAAGAAAGCTGCTGAAGATTCTGGGGACAGCTCCTAGAAGCAGATGATGGTACCCACAGAGTACTTATGGTTCTCTGACTCTTTGGCTACTCTCTGAGATCTCTGGTAAGTTTCTCTCCAATGGAGTTCCACTTATTTTGCATTCTGAGCTCTTTGAATTTTTGTGTCCTAATTCTTCTGGGTGGAAAACTGAGATGGGAGAAACTCCTGATTTTCGCAACGTGTATATACTGGGGTATGAGAAACCCAAGATTTTCATGGTGAGACTTACAGGTCTCCGGAACTGTTTATAGGCAGCCAAAAACAGTAAGTCTTTGGCTATCTTTGTGAGTGGCTCTGGATCTTGGGAGGATAGTATCTGTTGCATCCTCTTTCAGAACTGTTTATCTACATAGATATCAAGCTAGAAGATTAAAGTAATCGCTAGTATATATCTTTCTCTATGTGTGTACAAGTAGCTGTGTATATTTTCTTTCCTAATTGACAATTCTTTTACATAGTTTAATAATGAGTCTTTGTAAAGCTAACTTTTATGTGAGAGGTCACTGTGATCTATTACCTAAAGAAAATATTTGTCATTGTTCAAATTTGTTCAGCCTGTGGGTTATGTATACACCAGAGACTGTATTTCTACTATTTATGCATATTTTAGACAAAATGTAATTAATTTCACTGAAAATTTGAGAAAACTTGGGACAGTTTGAAAATCTTGTTACATCGATTGGTATTCGGGCTTCGGATTGGTGAACAAGTCTGTAGAATTTTTACTGATGTCATAGTGATTACTGTGAGGACAGAGATTGATAATAAATTGAAAATTTAACTTGCAAATAGATAGGGACGGTTATCTGCCTACCACATATTTATCATCACTTTGTTTTGTGTGTGTGTGTGTGTGTGTGTACCTAGTAGCCCAAAACCAGGAATCCTTTGCTTACAATCCAAATTTTTTATTTTAATTTTTCCATACCACAATGTTTTCTCTTTTTTTTGATCTTCCCTTGTAAACTAGAATTAATAATTAGGTATGTCCTGTCTCTTTGACATCATTTTTGGGAGAGGAGGATATGCCAATTTCATGTGGACGCCTTTAAAATAAATTAATTTTTTATTTCTATATTTAATAACAATAGCTGTTAGAATAGTTTATCTTGGATATATTTTTAAATAAGACAAGAAAATATATTTATATTCCAAATTTCTTTGCATGACAAGAAGTCACTCTTAAATGGGTTTGTACATCAGCCCAATTTAATTTTGACACTGCAGAAATCTATGCACACTTTTAACATGTCTCCATAGTACAGAAAACTGGGTTGTTCCTTTACAGGTATATTTAATTGCAAAATGGGTTGACTAAAGGAATAGCGCAGTATCTAAATATGTATAAAAATGGACAGGATATATGGAAATTAGGTTTTATAGTGAAGAAGAAAGAGGAGGGTGAGAGCCACAATACTGTTTATGGGACACATGTTTAATAGTTAAGTAAGAACTCCAAGCACCTATCAGCTACCCTGGGACAGAGCAAACATTTTTTGTCAGTCTCAAGTTTGGAAATCACAGATTTTATGACATTCTTCAAGGAGTGAATATAGAAAAATTATTTATCTACTTCCAGTTGCTATAGGAGGTCTGCCATATCCTGTAATTTTCTTCTTACACAGGTCCCATGACGGTGGGCAAAATATCAAGAAGTATATTTCTAAAGATATACTTTTTCTTTGAGCAAATAGTAATAGTTATAATTATAATAGCTAATATTTAAGTATTTTTCTTTTTAAAAATATTCCCAAGGATGATATTATATAACTCAATAAACATATAAGCTAAATGCTGTTATTATTCCTATTTTAGAGATGAGAAAAGTAAGCATTAGAGAAGTTAAATAATTTGCTGAAGGTCACATAGTAACCATGGTGCCAGGATTGGAACAGAGACCTTATGACTCAAATATCCTCATTCTTAAAAAAACTATACTATCTTACCTTCACATATAGACAGGTGGCTACTAATATATTAAGTTGAATTACTTATTAAAGCTCTGTTTTACTTCAAAAAGAACTAGGAACTGTTGGGCACTCATTAATTTTCTTGATAAACTGGGTTCAAGAAGCCAAATACATTATATTCATACATATTGTTGATCCATTTTCTGGGAAATTTAAATTGTACAGTAACTCATGATTTATTTTTTCAGTTGAATATGCTTTTATAGATTTGATACTTATTAACTGGAAGTTAAATTTTTTCATATTAAAAGGCTTAGTCACTTGACTAATTAACATAGACCGACTGTAATTATTTATTATACAATATGTCAGTAAGGTATTTTAGAACTTTCTATTGAGATACGAAGAAAAGTGATTGAATTAAACTTGTCGTCTTTCAATATTTTCTTTAAAATTGTAAGAGAATGATCAGTTCTTTCTATATTAAGTCAAATTTTAAAAGCATTATATAAAAGCACTCATTTGCAAATTAAAGCTAATTCACTGCATTCATTAAAGCTACACTTACCTAAAATGATTTTCACTTGATTATGAATATTATGATTAAATGAGTCTTAGTATGCAAATATCATTTAAGTTCATTTACATATATTACTTAAATCACAAGCTTTTATAAGTACAGTTGAGTAAATCAAAATACAAAGACTTCTATCAAATAAGGATTAGAAATTATCATCCTGCACACTGTATGGATAGGAGTAATTTTTAAATAGCCTATTTGTCTTTTTTACTTTGAAAAATGAAAATGCAATTAAATTTATGACATTTTCAAAAATGTTAGACATAGCATGTAAAATACATGTATGTGTGAAATCCGTAAATTAAGGATCATCTGTAACACTCAAATGTACTAATATCTTTAATAACAACTAAAATAATGGTAGTGGTAATGATGATGATGATAGTAATAACTGCCAAGAGAGTTATGAGTTCTTCAAGCTCAAGGTGGTTATAATCATTTCTTCATGAGATGATATAAAATGATATTAAGAATTAAAATTTATGTCTTGTATAGTACTATATAAAAGGTTTGGCGATAAGTACCCTGCATGAATTATGTCACTATATCATCACAAAAGGTCTTTGACCCTGGTGATATTATAGTTTCTTATTAATCAAATTATTGGACTTTAGCTTTGAAAATAAGAAACTTTAACAGGATTACATGAGTAGTAAGGAGCTGAGCAGGAGTCTGACTCTAAAGTCCATGTTTATAATCTCTGTGTTTTATTTGCTTCTACCACAGGGACTATTCACTGGTAAATTCAGAAATAGAACTTCTCTTTGCATGTCTGTTATTAAAATTTAAGTGTATGCTTATTCTGATGCTCAATTAAGAACCTTGAGGATTCTAATATGTAAGTGTACTTGTAAAAATGAAGATAGAAATCTTCCCTTTTTAACCTTGGTGTCCTTTGATGAATAGAATACTATTGACAATTATTACTATATAGGATATCAAATATGTGTTTAATATTATTAGTGATATAATCACAACAGAATTTTAACTAATATTTGCATGATGCTTACCAGGTGTTCTCCAATTATGTAAAGTAAAGTAATTTTGTGAATGTCAAAATTTACAAAATAGACAAGTTGGGGTGAGATTATATGAAATCCCAAAATATTTGTCACTTCATGAGAATATTTACTAAAGTGTCTTCATAAATTGTAAGTTCTCTAAGAGAATTTGAAACATACTATGAATTGTAGAAAAATAATCAATTTACAACCATTTTCCAAGCATTCATCTATTGCTTAAACTTAAGTAAACCTGAGTTCTAAAGGAGTCTTGATGGTGGTCTGAAAAAAGCACCAATGTCTGACACATGTACATAAAAGCCTGTGGTAGTAGATTGTCGGTGTAAGAAGAGATGGCACTGTGTTTTCCAGAGTACCCAACTCTGCTCCATCAGAGCACTTTAACCTTCTTAGATGGGTCTCCTTGTAAAACACAAGCAGCACTTAATGCATTAAAGTGCATTTGATGTATTCACCTCTTATCAGGCTTATTTCAGAAAGCAGGAAATTTAAAGTTTTGAAATTGTGCTACTTAAAAATAGTTTTGCAATTGCTTTTTAAGCACATCCCTCTACCTCTATCCTCCTACTGTTTATAATAGACTTCTATCTGAAAATGAGATAACACATTTGGTGTCAATTTATAGATTGAGTCCAAACTTTTATAGGTTTTTTTTGGTTGATTTTCTTTTATGCCTTCCAAAATAAGAAAAGAAAAGGAATCTGTTATTTTTATGTTTTTGAAGAAAGGAAAAATATTGTTGAACTTCAACTTGACTTAATAGATACTGACTTTGTCTTTTGGAAGCAAAACAAATGTCTCTTGAGCTCAATCTTAGGGAAAGTAGTACATGACATTTCCTATATCAAAACCTCCAAGATTTTTAGAAATCTTCACCCTGAAGCTCTTGTTGGGATTAAGAACAGTAACAATAATAATAAGTGTAATGATAACAAATGTAAAGGAATGAACAATCATCAAATCATCGAATCTATCATTCTGTCAACAGGCTGACTGTGGAGATAAAAGCAAACCAATATAAAAAAAAAATACTAGCTTGCTATCTACTATGTAAAACTATTTACATAATTTCTTTTAAACCTCACCAAATCCCTATAGGTAGATATTTTTATCTTAATTTAACAGATAATAAAACTAGACTATAGTCAAGCAAATTAATTTACTTTTAAATAGATACTATTGAGCATCTCTATTTATTTGTTCACCTCTCCATAAGTGAACAAAACAGCAAAAATTCCCTAGTGGAGATTACATTCTAATTGGGGACACACACACACACAAACAAATTGCCAGATGTATATAAAAGAAATACAAAACATCCAGTTAAATTTTAGTTCTGATAAACAACATAAATTTTAGCATAGCATAAATATGTCCCAAATATTTCATGGTTAAAGAATGTATATTTTGTTTTAAATGTATGCTTCATATATTGCATGTTAAAATGTACAGTTTAATGTGAATTTCTTATAAACAACAAATAATGGTTTATTATAAGTATGTACCAGGAAGTATTTGGACACACTTATATATGAAATTCAAATTTAACTGGAATCCTGCTTTTTATCTGGTAACCTTAAAACTTATACACACACACATATACACATACATTTCTCCATAAATGCTATGGATAAAAATATATTAGGAAATTAGAACAGGAAATATCAAGGAGAAGGACCATAATTTTAGATAAGGTGGTTAGGAAAGAGAAGGTAACATCTGAGCAAAGATCTGCAGGAAGTAACAGAATAAGCCAAAGTAGTTCTAGAAAAAGAACTTTACAGGGAGAGGAAAAGGCAAATGCAAAACACTAAACCAGGTCTATGTCAGTTTACACGAAGCTAAAAGGGTGAAATGGAGAGCAGCATATGAGGTTAAAAGAATAATAATTCTGACTTGTGACTTAGGTGGGGTTTTGCCAGATTTCTTAAGCACAGTGATAGATCACAGATACATATGCACTTGTTCCATTAAACTTTCTAAGAGCTAGATTCAATCTACATTGAATTAGGAAATATAGATGATGGTATATTCAGACAGAGAACCGAGGCACAAATAATTCATATGGCTAGCCTATATTCCATCATATTTTAGTGTCAGATCTGTATACATAGTATAACTTTATAGAAAAAAATATTAAATCAACATAAATCACATCCATTAACTCTCTACTTTCAAAAACAACTAAAATTTTGCATAGCATGCTCACCTTATATATTAACTGCCTTACCCTCTTACCCTCTTACTCTCTTAAAGCACGGATGAGTTTCAACATAATACACTTTGTTTGTTTATTACTATAATTTTCCATCTTCATTTCAAGAACCTTCTAATTGAATGTAGCAAATGTCTCCCACTAAAACATGCTGTGCACCAATAGAATGTACACACTTTACATTAGGAGAAATAGAATTTATAATTAGCTTTTGCTATGATATGAAGATGTTCTGAAATCAAGAATGAAAAAACTTACCCTTAAGATCTTAATGGAATATTATTAGGTCTTCCATGTCCTCCATAATCCATGGTCAAATAGAGAGCAGGAAGTGAAATAGAGGGAAAGAAGATCCTACCCTAGTAGAAGATGCATAGACAGCAATTATTTATTCATAAAAGAACTATACTTATAATAAGCCTGTTGAGCAGAAACAGATACTGTAATGGCCTAAGAGAACTAGAAGGATAACTTCAGTGACTTACTCCAAGCTGTAAGTTATTTATTGGAAAATTTAGCTGATTAGATCACTTGAAATTTAAAATTGATATATGTTTCCACTATGATTTTTCATATGGAATTTTCTAAGCAAGACAATTAGTCTACATGTTACAGATGAATATAAATTTGGTAAACTATGTAATTTATATGCAGCACTCTAAAAATATTACACTACTTTCATGAATATACAGAGAGAATAAGTTATTCACCATAAGTATTGAACTAGTTAATTGTAATTCTGAAAAATTAAAAAGAGGGAAATGTTTACAATTAGGAAATAATGAAGTTTCTATCACTTATTTCCTTTAAAATTTCAAAGTTAATAAAAGTATTTTGAAGGGAAACGTTATTCGTCATAATTATAAAAGTCAGTGTTATAAATAAATAACAAAAATATATGCTAATTATGTCATTTTAATGCCCGCTAATCCTCAAAAAATTTTAAATATGTCTATGAATCCAGTAGTTTCTTTATTCCTGAATTCTAAGTAGTAACATATTCCAGATGAGTAGGCAGGTGGATATTTGCTAAATAATTTAAGTGGTTTGATTTACAGTAAATGTATATACTTGTGAAACATAGTTGGTAATTTAGCACTGGGTTTATCTTAGGTACTTTAAGTGTGTGCATGGAGTTTTGAGACTTGAAGAAAAAATATGCTTTTACAAAAAATAAAAAGAAATGTCCTTTTAAGAAGAAAATGTACAGTGTCATGAAGGATGAGCAAGAAAAGAATAAATGTGGGATATTTTTATTCCTTTGAATCATTAATATATTCAATTATTAGGAAAATTCTTTAAATAATTAATGAGAATCTACAACTTTTTTCCTGCAATTTTGATCTTTTCTCCATGACTGTTAGAAGGTAGACCTAGGTATACACAGCTAAGTTCCATGGCTCATTATGTGTTCTTCCCAGAAATATTTGTTGAATATTTTCCTTAGAGATAGAAAAGTAAGACAGAAAAAAGCAATTTAGAAATCTTTGAAAGTGTACAATTGAATAGATGCCTAAGTTTAAACAGATGATAATATCAAACAAGATACTTGCTCTAAAGCTATGAGAACCCATTAGTATGCCTTGCATGTGGATGGTACTCCTGGGGCACAAAGGAGAGAGAGAAAGCTATGAATTTATGAGGAAAAAAACCATATATTTTTTAATTTAAACAGTGTCTTGGATAACTCTCCTTTGACAAGTTTAACTTATTCGTGCTATGCGAATTTAGAGCTCTAGGAGTCTAGGTCTAATCAAGAGATAGAAACCATGCCGTAGGCTAGACAGCAGAAGTTTAATATAAAGATTTGTTAATTTCATTTAATAAGTTGCTTGTTTGGGGCCAGGAGGAAAAGGAATGATGGACTGAATGCAAAGAGGCATGAGGGAACTTTCATAGGTGATGGGACTGTTCTTATGATTCTTGCAGAGGATCTCTGGTTGTCTACATCTCTCAAAGCTCATTCAACTGTAAACTTTTAAGGGTTGCAGTTTATTGTACATAAATGATACCTTAATAAAATTGATTAAAAAATCAAACAGAAATGGAAATAGTATTATATCTTTAATGAACATAATAATGAGATTTTTCGATTGTTAGTGTATGTACATTCTGTTTTTTCAAGTTTTCCCATTTCATTTAAATTAGCAAATTTGTTTGCACAAAGTTGTGATTGTTATTATATTATTTTTTCATATGTGTATGGTTTGTAGTGGAGTCTACATTTTTCATTACTAATATTAGGCATTGGTTTTATCTCTTTCTTCCTGACCAATCTTGCTAGGAGTTTAGCAATTATTTGTGATTATTATTTGTGATTTTTATTTGTTGCAGATGTTTTGCATTTTATTGACTCTGTTACCTTATATATTACTATTCTACTTTTTCGATTTCTTGTTCATGTTTATACTTGACTTTGTCTTTAAAAATCATTTAGTTTTCTTCTTATCTAATATGTATTTAAAGCCAAATTTGTCTTATTTGTTTTAGCTGTATCCCACATTTTTATACATCATATCTTCATTATCTTTCAGTACAAAATATTTTCTATTTTCCTTTGAAATTTCTTCCTTGAGTCATATTTAGAAATACACTGTTTCACATTCAAATATTTGTATACTTAATTTAACTTTTTGTTATTTGATTATATTGACAATTTGGTCAATTGTCATTGATTATTGATTTCTAGGTTTTAAATTTTATTGTTTGGCCCAAAATGTAGTCATTATTTATAAAATATTTTATGTGTACTTGAAAAGAATGTATATTCTGCCATTTGTAGGTACACTGTTCTGTACATGCTGATTAGTCCAAATCTGTTATTTTCATTTTTCTTATTGTCTATAGTCTATTTTTTCCCCTCTTTTTCTATTACTTGTTGGAAAAGTGCTAGGTGTGTATTTGCCTTTTTTCCTTTTTATAATTCTGTCATGTTTTTGCTTTAAATATTTCAAATCAATATTGATGTGTTGATTTTTATTATTTTAAAATAATTATCTGCTGAGCATTATTATTGGGATCACTTGTGGATTTGTTTCTAACGTTTACTTTTATTGCTTGATTGATATTTCCATGCTATCTTGTTGCTAGTCCAGAAAGAATATGGTAGGGAAACAAACAGTATGCAATACAAATAAATTATGGTTTAAAAATATTTTAAAATTCAGTGACACTAAAAGTATTAAATGTGTACTCATAATTAGAGAAACCATAAAAGAAAACCCAAACATTTGAAGTAACTTAATATTAAAGTGGTAATTTTACAGAACTTCTCTGGAATAAAACATCTGCTTATTGCTCTTATGAGAAAGTCATGCTCTGTGACAGGAAAAATTGTATGAATGTCAATAAAAAGTCAAAAGTGGCGTAACCTATTATGTTTGTAAAACTTCAAATGTGAACAATAAAACAAAGGCTATTCACCTAAAAAGGCAACAATATTAGATTGGATATCAGAATTCTCAATAAAAACAGTGAATTATTGAAACATTTCTGCAGGTACATTCAAGAAAATAAAGGACAAAGCAAGGGTTGTATTTTATATTCGGCCAAAATACCTTTCAAGTAGAATTACTACAACTGTTAGGTTTGCCAAAGGAGGAACGAACAAGGAGAAGGGGTTAAGCAAGGTTTACTGTAGCAGAGTGACAGCCCCGAATAGGAGACCTGAAACTTAAATGAAGCTTGAGGTGGGCTTTTTCGGTAGGAATGTTTTGGGAGGGTAAACTGGGGGGAAGGGAGAGAAGTCCAGTGAAACGGGAGGTGAGCATGTTAGCGTTGCCAACATGTACGTTGCAAGGTCCGGTTCCCACACAAAAGATAAGGGAGAAGTCCGGTTCCCATACTACTGCGGTACGGGATAGGACCCTCCTGGACCTAACACAAAACAAGAGTTCTGAAATTACAAAAACAAAGAGAATATTTCTTTCCTGATTCTCGGTCAAGAAAATTATATAAGATGAACTTCAAAAAGCCAAAAGATAATGGGAAAACTTCCATTTATTTTTATGAAATAGGAATAGGAATGATAGCAAAATCTGACAAAGATAGGCACTGTTGGAATCGCTATACAAAATTTTAAAGCCCCATAAAGTGTTTGAGATATGTATTATTACCATTCACATCAAAGAATTGAAGCAAAATAAGTAAAATATCTTGTTCGCTTAGTAAATCAAAGAAGCAGGAACCCCAGGGCAGGAAGTATGATTCCAGGAATAATTCTCATAACTGCTCTTCTCTACATACTCTCAATTCTAATGAGTGGAATGTAGGGCATGGAAGATTGATTGCTTGTCTGAGTACCACAAGTGCCACTAAGCTTATCCTAGTTATACAGTTTATTTCTTCTTGGGTGTTGAGTTACTTTTCATTTCAGTAGGATCACAGATACATGTTCTTAAATAAATCTTTACCTTTTTATTATTTCCTTCAGTTTTCCTTGTGGGGTTCCTGTAACTCCCATTTTTGATCTCTGAACAAAAATAATTTAAAAAGAACAAAAATGTTATTTGTTCATTATTCCAAGTATTTATTGAGCATCTACTGTGTGAGATTCTAGATTTGTTTCAGTGGGCCAAACAGACCAAAATTTCTGCTCTCATAAAGCTTATATTCTAGAGAGATGCAATACAGCTAATAAATATTAAGATAATAAGTAAACCAAATAATATGGCAAGAGATGATATGTACAATGACAATGACATAGAACTATGTAAAGAGAACTGAGAATACAGGGTGGTGCATTGGAGTTGCAAAATAAATGAGGTGAGTGTAGAACTTGTTCTGAAGGTAATATTGGAGAGAAGACTCGAAGGAGATGAAGGTGATTCAAATGTATGGGCAAGGTGTGTTCCAGGCAGAGAAAACAGCAACAAAATGTCACTCAGGCAGGAGCATACCTGGCAGATTTAAGTGTGACATTCAATATGGATGGAGAAAAAGGAGTGAGGGAAAAGGTAATAGTAAGAGGGAGGATAATCACCACAGAGGTGATTAAAGACTAGTGCCCACTGGGCTTTCTAGGCTTTGTAAGGATTTTGGCCTCCACTCAGAGAAGCAAATAGCCATCAGATGATTTTGAGTAGAGATGTAAATTAATCTGAGTAATATTTTAATAAGATTACTCTGCTTCTATATTGAAAATAGATTCTAGGAAGGCAAATGTGAAAGTAGGGAGACCATTTAGAAGGCTATTTTAATAAATCATTCGAAGGTGATTTGAACTTGACAGGGAAATAGTATTAGAATTATTAATATTTCTTAGCCAATACTTTCTGTAGGATACAGTACATCCAATCTGTCTTGCTCATAAATAGTTTTAAATTTGTTGTTCAATTGCTTTTGCAATAATTTAATGGAGTGATTTCTTTCAAAACTAAATTTCTCATTAATAATTTTTTCTATTTTTTTTAATTTGAAGAGCATTTATAAATTTCAACTTTAAAGTGATTATTTATAGAAATTTATCCTAGCACATTTCCTTAGATTCTTTGTTTCATGTGGTAATTTTTCTCTACTTGCTAAATTCACAAAAACAAAATTATTGATATTTTATCAATTTCTCTTCTGGAAAAGGCTTTCTAGCTCTTCTCAATTGTCTTGTGTCATTTTAAATACTTTTACTAACAACTTGGTTAATATGTCAATATGATAGATAAATAGTATATTTATCACAGAATTCCATCATCAAAGATGGGATAAAACAGTTTCCATAGTAGCACAGTTTTGATACAAGTTATCTGATGGTTAAGGGAATTATATTTTACAAACTGAGAACAA
>NW_006436298.1:28664661-28692267 GCF_000325575.1 Pteropus alecto | reverse complement strand
ATATATATATACACATATGTACATGTATGTATGTATACGTATATATGTATGTTCCTATGTATCTGTGTGTATAGCTTGAGTTATTTTCTGGAACACATTGTATGTAAAAATTTAACAAATTTTCTCTCTTCTACTTTTAAGAATATTATTAACAAACATATACATCCACCACTATATTTGTGAATTATTGTGTGAAAATTGCTTAAATCACTTTAATGACATGCCCAAAACAAGTGATAAAATTTATGTGCTTATAATTCTCTGTATTTTGACTTCTCAATTTTTGAATGTTTCTACATTGTGATGATTCTACTGATATGCTTTATTAATATTATATTAGTAAACAGCCTAACCTACGAATAATTGTGGAATCAGAGATTGCTGTGTAGCTCCACTACAATGTCGCCTGTTGTCGATAGCCTAATTTTTAAGACTGGTAGATAGTTTTTAAAAAGTCCTAGATATTTTATATACTTTTTAAATATCCTTTTGTTCTGTTTGTTTTTGTTTTTTAAATTAACCGAAGTCCATATTCTTTCAGAATTTGTACTTCACATCCTTTTTCTGTTCTGGGATCTCATCCAGGATAACACATTAGATTCATTTGTCATGTATCCTTAGGCTCTTCTTGGTTATGACAGTTTCTCAAATTTCCTTGTTTTGGATGATCTTGACAGCTTAAGGATCACTGACCTGATATTTTATAAAATATCCTTCAATCGGAATTTTCCCAATGTTTTTTTTCATGATCAAATTGTAATTGTGGGTTTTTGAGAGAAAGAACACGGAAGTAAAGTGCCATTCTAATCACATACTATGAAGGGTATGTACTAATAACAAAAATTAACACTGAAGATGTTGACCTTGATCATCTGACTGAGGTAGGGTTTCTTAGGTTTTTTCATTGTAGAATTACTCATCTTTTCCCCCATTCTACACTGTACTCTTTGGAAGAAAGGCACTATGCACAGCCCATACTTAAAGGTTGGGGAGTTATGTTCTACCTCTTTGAATACAGAGTATCTATGTATTTATTTGGAATTTTTCTGCAAGGGGAAATGTGTCTATTCTCCCACATTTATTTATTTACTCAAAAATTGATTTCTATCTGAATGGATTCATGCTGCTAAGGTTTTATTAAGTATTACTAATTTCCTACAGATATGGATGTTTTCTGGTGGTATTACTCACAAAGTAGAAAAATTTACATTGATTCATAGATTCTATACTTCATTACCCAGAGCAATATGCAACAGAAATTAAAATTTCTCTGATCTACTTCATCACTGGACCATTTTTTCCACAGCATCAGAGCTGTCTCAGTTGAATTTGCGAACTACTTTTCAAGAGTTTATCCTTGACCTGGGACTTGATAGATTTCAAACTTAGAATTTTATTTGTTTACCTCGTTTTTAATTCTCCATGACTCAAGAAGTCATCTTTCCTCTTATCTGTCATTTACTACTTACTTTGAATGATTTCTAGGGACTTTCTTGATAGTATATTGATAAAGGCTATTTTTTCTTTAATCATCTTTTAATGTGAATTCTGATCACTATGTCTAGATAAATTTTATTGCTGTTTCTCCTCTGCCACTTTGAAAGCTTTTGATTTGATGTTGGCCATTTTTATTCTTTTAATTTTCTAACAGTAATTATAAAGTTTAAGTTTTATCTCTCTGATCCCCTCCAGCAGCTGTTTAAGATTAACCTCCTTTGACTTCTTTATGCTTATGAGACCTTTGAAGTCCTTTTCTTTCAAATTCTTTCTGAATATCATTCAACATACGTGTTAAAAATGAATTACATATTGTGATAGTCACCTTGGTTTCTCCTTTGAACCTTCAAAGTTCTATTTTTTTCAATCTTTTCACTAATAACTTAAATTTATTTTTATCCGTATTGCCTCTTAACTAATGCAAACATATTAAATGTTAGTTATTTCTACTACATTATTGTCTTCACTAAGATTGTAAAACTGCATTGATCATATAGAATTTATTGCTCTGACAATCTATGCAATGTAGAATGTGCTATTATAAATAGCCATACCTCTAAAGATGGGAAATAAATATGTTAATTAGAATATCTATTATGTATATAAGATGTTATTTGTGTGTATTTGTGTGTATTTAAATTCATTTTATATATGTGTTGTAATACAAAAATATTTTATGATACAACATCTTACATAGAGAGATGAAGTTTTTCCACTTTGCTTCCCTGATATGCTCTTATTGTCTACAAAAAAATTAGTTATGCTCACTATTTGTGCCAAATTGTCTATTTTCTGCTATAGTAATGGTTATATTTTATACTGCATTTTTTTTTTGGTGTGTTCAAACTTACAGAATAGTGAAAATAAATAATAAAATTAACTGGATCACATAATTGCAAATATTTTCAGTATGAAATATTAATAGTATAAGTTTTCGATTGAGATAACATTTCATCAATATTGGAAATTAAATTTATAATTTCATTTACCCCTCATTGTATTATCTTTTACATATCTGTTACATACATTTTAACATTTTTCTCATTGTCCTTCTATACACATAAAGCGACAAAGAATTCCATTTCACATATATCTGTCTAAATTATCAAATAAAGCTGAAATCCACGGAGTGTTACTATTTTTTCAAGGAGTAGTCTTAAGCATAAAAAGGAATATCATACCATTTTAATGCTATTAATGATACAGAAATTTCAAACATGTCTTTAAAGGCAACAAATGTAATTTTATTTTTGTGTATCCATCGTATTTAAAAGAAGAAAGTTGCTATCTAAGTGTGTATTTCCAAGATGCCTTAAGAACTCTCATAAATGCTAATGACCCATTCATAGTCACAGAAGTGCTGAAGATAGCATGAAAAAATGATTCTCTGATGGAATCGTTTTATCCTGAGTTATATAAATAATAAACACGAATTGATATTTACTGAAAGATCCTTTATACCAGAAAAAATGCATTTATTTTACTCAGAATGCCACTAAAATAATTACAAATTTTTATTTATTATGTTTCTTAGATGATTACTTGTTTGACCAAGTATTTATATTTTCATTATTTCATTACTAAAATTCTAATACGTGTAAAGCAATCTCCATACTGCTATAAAACATAAAGGTGCATAAATAAGAAAGACAAAAATATTTTAAAATATTTACTGTATTCTGTACATTGATTGCCATATGACTTCACAAAAACTATATTATTGAAATAAATTAAAAGCCTTAGATGTATATATTATTAAACCAGAATCAAGTAAGTTAACTAACAAGTTATGAAATTAGCGAGTGACATAATAGAAATTTGAATCCATATTTGCTCTCAAGGAATATATAAATGCAATTATTATTATTATTTTTATTAATTTCTATATATCAGGTATGTCAATTGTCTTACATATGTTCCTTCATTTGTTACCTTCAAGAAATCTTAGATTTAAGGTCATTACGTTCAGATTATAAGTGAAACACCTGGGCCTCAAAGAATTAGGTAGTTGTTTAGTACATAAATTTGAGTTGGGACTTAAACTCAGATTTGACTGAGCCCAAATCATGTGCTGCCAACTACCATGATCAGTAACTCAAATCAGTTACATTTTAGAATGTGCAAATTCCACATGGATAGTTTATTCGCTCCAGTTCAGAGGAGGCATTTCCGTTCAGGTTTAATATTAAATGATAGTTTAACTACATTACTTTGAAGATCCTAAAAGACTAAGTTAAGACATAGCAAATGTCTGAAGTGGCCTGAACATAATGGAACTTTCCATAGGACAGAGATAATCAAAGTAATTACATATTATGAAAATGTGAGATATGCTTTATAGAACTTAGACACTAACAAAGAAAGTTTAGCTGAATGATCCTGCTTAATTCCTATAGTGTAGTAGGATGAGCAACCAGCCACCTCCCAACAAAAAGAAACCTGTATAATTTTGGTTGAAAGATAATAGGTAAAGGTAGAGTGAAATGATTTATGCAGGATGTTGTAATAGATTGCTGTTATCACTTTATGTCTTTCAGGTGTCTGGTTGGTTTGTTTGTTTGTTTAATTAACTTAGTGGATATGGAAATTTGACATTATGTTGATGACCAATATGGTCTGGGAGAAATGAAATTTTTTCCTCGTTTTCATGATTAAATAACTCAGAAATTAGAAAGCAATGTCTATTACCTATGCATCTTTAAGCCTCAACTTTCTCATATTTCAAATCATAGCAATGTTTCCCTGGTCACTTTTATAAAATATTTTTAAGGATCCAAGAGTCAGTACACATCATTTGAGTATATTGCTATTTATATCTTTAGTGTGTATATTAGGATTTATTTTTTTTTAGGAAGATGGCTTGAAAAATTGAGAACTGAGGTAACAGTCTCTTAATTAGAGTTGGAGAGAAGGTACTGATATATTTGAATATAACCTTCAAGAAAAATGCACTTTAATTAGGGTAACTATAGCATTCCCGAGATAAAGTAGATAGAAATTTGAAGTCATAGTACAAGACTTTATGAAATATATTACTAATTATGATATAAATATTAAATAATTTTGACTAATAAGGCAAAGGTATAGGCAGAGTAAACTAAAATAAAAGGTCTGTCCTTAATGTTCAGAAAATAGAACTCAATAAACAAAAGGAGGCCAGAGCTACCAGGTACTTCATATGTAAGAGTTCCCTCTGTAGCTGACCCACTGAAAGCCCAGGCCACAGACAATGGCAAGGGCAAAGCAGATTGGATATGTTGTACATATTGAGGTATGGCCAGTATGTAAAACACTTAGATCTGAAAACATACTAGATAGTCATTGTAGATCATTGAATAACTGTGTTGTACTTCAGCTGCTCTTTTGTTGTTCTTCACACCCTACCCTTGCATCAGCTTTTCTTTCCTGAAAGGAACTAAACTCAATAGCATGAGACTTTTTCTCTAAAACTGGGACTAATGCTAAGGTTCAGACAGCACAATGGAGATGCTAAGGACACACTCACTGGCAGGCTATGCAGATGGAGCCACAAATGGACCCATTAAACCTAATATTACACAGCTCTCAAATTCGTGGACACATTAAACCTAATATTACACAGCTCCCTAATTTCCTTATTTGTGAATTCAAATTAATAATACCTAACCTTCTGATTTATTCCAATTTGTGGTCAGGATTGAATTAATTTCTGCAGGTTAATCACTAAAATATAATTGGCTTAAAATTTTTTCTTACTATTTATTAAAACTATTATGTGTAAGGAGACCTGTAGGCATCCAAAAAATCATTTGAAATTTTGGCCATGGGAGGTCAACCTATTTCTTGCCTTGTCTAAAGAAAATAATTATTTTGGAAGGATTTTTATACACTAAATTTGAGGTAGCATTAGTATGCAATATTCTAGATGAATTTAAGTTACTTGGATTAGGTTACACAGCTAGCAAAATGGAAGAGATATTAAAAGCTTGAGTATCAGGAAGAGACTCCAAGTTCTGAATAAAGATTAGTCTGTCAATAAAAATGATAAAAGAGGTGAGGGTTGTTATGTTGTGAGTGTAAAATTGTTTATTAAGATAGTCATGTAGAACCAAAGACTTATAACCATTCATTACAATGGCTTTTTTTTTTTTTTAAAGCATGCCATAGTTGAAACTTTGAGCCTAGGGTTTAAATTATCTTGTAAGTATATGAAAAGTTTGTCATTTTGAGGAAATCAGTGCATCTTGACTCTCTGGACTTGCTGCTTACCTAGTGAATTGGTAAAGTGGAGAATTAGATAAGGTTCTACATGTCATAAACAATGAGATAAAGGGATGCATTTTGCTATCTATGAAGGACAAATGTGCTCTGTTAAATGTCTTCACATGATCTTAAAGGGCATTAAAAAATCCATAAGAGGTCTAGAAAAGCACTGCAGGCAGAATACCAAAAATGGCTAACTCCTGTTGTGCATTTGAGGTAATATTTTCTTAAGATAGGATATAAAAAGTATTGCTCTCCTAAGGGCCTTTAGAAGTAATTCCAGAATACTCAATGGCAAAGATAGATATATTTTCTTACATGAGAAAATTTTGACTAGTTATGTATGGTCTACTCCCATAGTTATGTCCTTTCTACCATAAACATTTTATTTTCTCCACTGAACCATTTTGTTTTATGATATTTATATAGTTTCAGATTATTCTCTCGTTCATGCAGTGTATAGACATTTTAAGCACATTGCCAAAAGAAAAAAATACTGAAAGAGATAATATGATAAAACAAATAAATATACATATTGATACTAAATAAAGAACATTATAAGATATGAAGGAACATACAAATGTTTTTATTGAGAATTATGTGTCAGGCACTGTACTATTATCATATATATACATATATATGTATATTCCTATATATTTTTCTATCTCTCTCTATACTACAATTACATAATGTCATTTTATCTTTAAACAATCCTGTCAGATACACAACATGAGCTCTAAACTCAGGAAGAATAAGTAACTTGCTCAAGGTCTCAAAGCTACTAATTATTGGATAAAAGTCATGCAGCCTAGATATCTCTGGTTACAAAGTTCATGATATCTCCACTGTATCATCTCATATCTAGAAATAAAATAAGAGCAAAAGTAAGCTTTCAAAGATGTATTGTTGAGAACGTCAAGTCATTGTGATTTACTCTTAGAATATTAAATGAGCCTCCTAACCACACATCTTAGCTCTAGCATTTTTTTCTAAAACATGCCACCTACAGCCACCAGAATAATCCTAAATACAACTTAATAAAATCTCTTAAAAGCACTAAAACACAAATTTATCTCTCAAACATCTTTTGTGTCTTTCTTATTTTATCTACAGGAACCCAAATTCTTTCACTGGATTTTAATGCACATCATCTAGCCATACTGTACTTTCCTGTTGAAACTCATTTTCCATTCTTGGGTCATGTGTTTTATTCAAATTGGTCTCTTTATTATCCCTAAATCATGTCTTGTACTTATATGCCTCTGCATTTTACTTCCAGTATTTCCTAGGATGAGTTTTAATCTCTCACACATCTTTTAATTTATATTTTTACATAACCCATAGTTCAAGTTCTACTTTCTCCAATCCAGATCGACTTCTTTCTTGTTTATATAATTTCATGTTCTGTACCACTTAGGTACCTAAATATTCTTAAAAGTATTGTTGTCAATAAAAAGATAAAGGAAGGTTCTGTCATCTTTCTGGAACCATACTTGGGCTTTTCTATCGAGAATTCCCTGAGCCCTTTCTCAGTATCTTTCTCAAACTTTTCTATTTCTCTTCGTCATGGGCTACAGGAATTGGTCAAATTTTTTTTTTCTTTACTAGCTAACTATTCTCTCGTGATGTTTTCTCTTACCTGAGATGAGCAATAGTCTTTCCCAAGATGCAGCCATTTGTATACCTCAAATACTTATGAAGCTTCAAAGACACATACTTGGGTTCTTTTATTTTTAAAGAGTTTTTATTAATATTTATAGGGAAATGGACAAGAAAAATAAAGTTGCATTTATTGTAGACTTGTGGTACATTAAATATTTATTATGAGACCTAACAGAAATCTTCATATTTACAATCACATTGTGGCATATATAGTCCCACCCATAAATCCTCCTGAAACTCCAAACTCAAAATAACGCTGAATTTATCATCTTTAAACCAAAGTAAGCTGCCCTATACCAAGTCACAGTGGCTTAAAATATTTACATGTTATATTTATAGATCTACTTTATTCTATATAACTAACTGATCACAAAGCTTTTTATGTTCTTCTTAGTATAATCTCTATCTAAAATGTCCTTCTTATCCATACGAAACCACTGTGGTGCAGGGATCTATCACTCCTAACCACCAGAGTAGTTTCTTCATTCATCCAAATCCATACTGCATTTTGCAGTCAGGTTAAATGGTAGTAAATCATTACTTTCTTCAAGTCATCTCTTACACACACACACACACACACACACACGCACACACACACACACACACATGCAATCAGTGCAACTCGATATTTTGACAGGAAATGTTGTGCTACTTTGCTTAGTATTCAAGATCACTTTGAACTCGTTCCCAAATTTTCCAAATTTTCTTTTTCTCGCCCTAATCTGAACTCTCCAATCATTACAGTCAGTAAGATCTATTTCTGGTTTTTGTATATGCAAAGTCCACTTTCACCTTTTAGTACTTGCTTACAGTGTGCTCCAATTTGCAATGTGATTTCCCTGCTCTCCACTTACTCATTGATCAGGACTCAGTTTACTATCACCACCACCCACTGCATGGCTTTCTCCTTCTGTGTTCTCTGCTATTGTCTGTAACTTGAATTTCACGTAGAGATATTTAGTTGTAATTGTATTTGTGTATAATTCCCCTTCAGTAGACTCTATCGTCCTTCAAAGAAGGAACAGTATCTTCATTTTGTGCTCTCATGGATTTCTATGTCTAGTACATTTTAAATGATTTCCTAGCTATCCTATCTGACCAAAAAAAACTATATTGATACAAGAAAACTCATCTTAAATTACTGACCATGGGAAAAATGTTGTCAAGCACTCTGAATAAGTAAACTCAGGATTTCTGTATATCAGTATCGTTAGAGGAATCAAATATCAGCATTCAGATCATGATGGTAGTTGTCAGTCATTACCCTGGTATGGTTAATAATTAATAATGAGCATTAAAATTATACAATTCTGTAAAAACTCTTGTGTTATGAGTTATATATGAATTTTTATGTAATTTATTAAAATTACTCATGATAGAAATATTTTGTGCTATCATGTTAATAAAAATATTACCTTGCAGTATGGATATATATTTGTAGTACTAAAATTTATCACATTTTTATTTATCATATATTTAAAGTACCTATGGCTGGAAAGAATTAACATATGCACCTACTCACAAGGAATTCTCTGGGATATGAATCAAATTGGACAAATAATGAACTCAGTATCCTTTTATTCATTACTCTGTGAATGAGAAGCTAGGTGAGAATGTCAGAGTTTTTCAACTTAATCTTTTTGATCTTGAATGTGTGCATGAAAAATTTTATTCAGGATTAAGAATGATAAAAGTAGATTAGCTTCTTGATGTGTATACCGTGTCCTTTGTCTAGCCACATGGCCAGAGGTGACTTGGCCTAGGTTTTCTAGACAGGTCTGCCTCCAACATGCATTCTCATTCAGCCCTTTTATTAATGCTCGCCTCTGAGAATTCATTTTAAATTTCTATACACAGGTGTCATAGTTGTGCCACATGATTGTTGCCTTGAATGTTGTGAAAAGTAGTAATCATACAATATTCATGGAGATACCAAAAATGAGAGTTGTGTCAGAAATAGGGGATAAAGTTCCATAGATACAACATATTTATTTTTTGTTCATTTGGTGCTGGGGTCCTGAAGCTTAGCCTACTTACAGATGCCTTTTTTTTTGTTACTGACCTGATACTCAACATAACCTATTTTCAAATAGCAGAAATAGAACAGTGAGTGTATTATGCAATGATCTGAGCTCCCATCTTTAAAATGGATAGTATATGACTAATAAATAACTCCCACCTTGCTGCCTAAACACAAAGGCCTTCAGGAGTACCACCATTTAATTGAAAGCCATCTATTGTGAGTATTCTCCAGACACCTGAATCTTATTGCTGTTATTGTTCAAAAGAAAATGGTTTCTAAAATGTTAGAACATTTATTTGGCTCCAAATTAAATGTTCAGCAGCAGTAGTCCACAGGGTAAATGATGGTTTAGGTTCTATAGGATCACATTATCAAGGTCTAAAATTTGAAGAATTTTATCATTTGAAATTGGGGTTTTTATATTTATTTTGAAATGCTTGCAGAATAAAGGAAATTTGTTGGTAGGGTTTTTAGGCATTATTTGGTCTGCTGATTTGAAGGTAGACATTCTGAGAACTAAAACGTTATTTTTAATAGGTAGGAAGTTGAATATTGAAATTTTTTCAAAGATCACATTTGGGACTTTTTAATTAATAAAGAAGATAATAATTTCCATTTAAAAATGATTCTTTTGTGTGTGTGCTGTTAGAGCAATAAAGAAAATGTGTAAGAGATCTCAGTAGTATAATCATCCTATTTATTTGACTTTTAGGATTCATTGAGCTTCATAAAATGAAGTTTTTACAAATTGTTCTTGATAATGAGAAATATAATTTGGAATATCTAAATCAGTTTTAGAGGAAAATGACCATTTCAACCCTCCAAAATCTTTGTATTTATCATTCATTTCTTTACCTTTTGCTTTTTTCTGTATCTGAATTATTACAAGCTCACCATAAGTGGGCTCCACTGAACAGTAATGAATTTGTTTAGAGTCACATTTTATGAAATGTGCTCTTTATGTGATGATTCAGTCAGCACAGTCTTAATGGTTATGTAAAGTGGAGTTCATGCTGTTGAAACATCTATGTGAGAAAATGAATAAATCAAGTATATTATATTAATTAAGCACTTGGCCTCGGGGAGCCTGGGTCTAAGCTAAGCATTGCAGCTTCCTGACTCTGAGTTTTGGCACATCGCTTAATCTCTCAGACTTTTGGATTTCTTATCTATTAAATGATTGCTGTAAATAAATAAAATTATGCCTGGAAAATTCTAAGCAATATGTAAAGTGACTATTATTATTATTTTCTGTAGGAATATCGACTAAAATATGTGTGGTGCTGCACTCTATCTCTCGGGATATATGAATTGTTTTTATTTTAGCTATTTCCATTATTTTTAACTCCAATGTGAGTGAAGAGATCATTAGTCTTGTTTACTATGCTATCTACAAGGTGCAAGTGCTCAATAAGTATTTATTGAATGAATAAATAAATGAGTAAATAAACTAAAAATATACTCTCAAAGTATAAAATCACTATAATGAAATATATATTAAGTGCAGAACAATATCGAGTCTTTTGATACATTGAGATAAACTTAAAGATGGAGCCTTTTTTACTAAGCACAATCATTCACAATTAAGGAATAGCATATATTGAACCATAAGTAATAAAATGAGATGAACTTCTAAGGCATGCTTGCTTTGTAATCTGACACAGAAATGGAGACTGGGAAGATGCAAACTCTGTCTCACATTCTTTTAACCTTCACAATACAACTAATCTCTATCAGTAGGTTTATTTCTTTATTAGGGTATGAAACCAGGTTTGATCCTGTGCTAGCACTATGTAAGCAGCCCTAGATTACCTTGTGAACTTGAAGTCACTCTTGATTTGACCTAAATTGTCTCAGAAATTCCAAATCTTTAAGAATTTGTATACTGACGAAGTAAAAATAAGGATGATAGTTCATTTACAGTGGAACAAATATGTCAAGAAGAAAGATGGTTTCATGATAACAAGAAGAAAACTTTATATATAAAATGGGGCGGTAAGATCAAAATAGGGTTTGTTTGTCTGTTTTTTTCCCCAGGACTATAAAGAATACATGTATTCTGTCTGATGTTCTCTCCCACCTGTAGACATGATTCTTCTTTTGGAACTGCATCCAGATCTCACTGAAAATCATTATTTATCTATATAAAGCTGTCTGTCAAGTCCTGTAAGAAGTGAACTAACTACCTCTATTATTTTTATTCTGGGATCGCATTCCATTTCTCCCTTTCTTAACTAACAATTCTGAAGTATTAACTGTTTCTTTCTCCCAGAAGGTAGGTTCACAACTAACTTTGGATTTGTAATTTGGAATATCCGCTCTCAGAATAATGATGTTAGCATGGCTCTCATGGTCAGACTCTTATCTTTGATAGATCTCATTAGAATAGTTATTCTTGCACCTATAATCGAGAATAAGTTAATTAGGAAAAAACAGATTTCAAAAGGTTTAAAAGTGAAGACCTAGATATAAGAAAAGACTCTTTAGAATTTGCAACTAGTTGGACATGAGAGCTGAAGTAACTAGAAGTGTCAAATGTGATGTTAGGGATCAACATTAAATAATTTGAACAAAAACACTATTAGAAGTAGGAAAAGCAGAAAACCCACATTCTTCTGAAATTATTGAATGTGATTTGCATACATTTTTTCCACATAAATGACGAACAAGTCTGACCTACTATGTCTGAAGTACTGTTGAAATGGGGAGAGCCAAATATAGAACACTCTACCTTTGAGAGAAGATTAACCTGTGGCTGCAAACCTTTCCATAGAAAGAAGGAGATTTGTCTGTTTCCCAGAGCAATGCAGTATTGAAATAATTATTTTTCTCCCCTCTCTATCCTCTCATTTGCTTCTTTCTATAAGATAAGCCACAGTTTACTCAGGAGAAATGGGTGAAAGAAGCATATCCATTAGGTCATGATAATCAATGAAAGATTTCCTACACACACACACACACACACACACACACACACACACACAGCCTCCAAACAAACAAATATGCAACAACAAAAACAAGAGCCTCTCTGCTAATCTGTTCTCCCAGGAAGGACTGAATTATCTATTAGGTACAGTAGATACATTGTCTATGATATACAGTACTTTTAGGAGTGCATAAAAATGTTTTAATTTTTTCTAAAATCCAAAGAATATAATAAACTTTAGGTTAAAAAATATTTTAATATACAGCATAGTATATTTATATTTATATCAACGACATGCATTGCCATGAAGGCAAAAGTGCCTACGGCCCATGGAAACCATAATGACAAAAAAATAACCCAAACATTTTGCATGTCTACCTAGATGTTTTTTCCAGATAGAGTTCTGACACTAATACATAACAAGTTGACCTGTAAACCAATGCCTTGTTGAACTCACTGAGTAATTCTAGTAGTTTGTCAATGGTAGCCATTAAATTTAAAATTTTCTAAGAAAAGTATATTATCTGCAAATAGTGGAATTTTTAATGCTTTTTTAAAATTAAAAAGTCCATGTCTCTGATATATGAGTGCAACTCTAGGGGTATCTTTGACATTTCTACTCATGAACGATTTGTAGATTTTTGTGACAAATTTTAAGCAAGTGATAGTACCATATTTTGAGCAAGGAACCTATTTTTCTAATATGACCAATTTCTTGGGGCAGATATGCATGATTGGTGGTTTTGATGTCTTTTCGTTTTATTTTTCTTAACTTTATTTTTGGACTATTTCATTGTTTTATATTCTTTGAGATATTTTTCTGCATTCTCTGAAACCTTGATGAACCAACTTTAATATTATTGGAGTAAAAAGTACTGGATAAACATAATGGTACATTTGAATTGAAATTTAAAGTGTCAAATCGAGAAAGCAGTGCATCATATTACCTAAGCCCAGAACATTTTCTTAGATCACGTTCATTTTCAAAGCTCCCTCATTATATCCTTTTTCTGAATGGCCTTTTGCAAGAGGAGGAATCTTAGCAAATACTCACATGTCAAAAGACAAGCTTCATTGTCAGGAAGGACAGTGCTGCTTAGTCACAGGACCAAGCTATGTGAACCAACAGTAGTCAACCGATCACCATCTTTATAGACTAGAAATACATCCGTTCGTTAACATGTAAAGAGACTTGGGCCACCGGCACAACACAAACATTACAGTTATGAACTTCCTTATTCCTTATTAATTAGAAACTTTTTTAGTGAAGCCTGCAATTTCATAGATTAATTTATTTTCAAATTCATTTGGTAACCAAAGCTTCAAATATGTGGCCACTCCAACAGTGGCTGGCAGAGAATTTTTTGCATTGGAAATAAGTGACATATTTTCCATGCATGGAAAAAGATTTGTTTTCAGTTTCAGCAACTATGTGTGTTAATGCTCTATATTCACATTCTGTTCAGACCAAAGTGTCTGTAGAGCTGTCCAGTGGGCTATGCTCTTTTCAGCCTGACAAACAGCAATTTGGTGCAGCTGGAACTTCTTATTAAGTTGTGAGAGAGAGCAGAGCTAATAGAATTCTCTTAAATGATTGGCTGAGGCATTTGTGTTAGCTTAATTGTACATTTGCCCTTTGACTAAAATTAGGGATTAAGTCTCCCCTCCCTGGGACCTGAATCTTAAGTTAGTGAGAAGTTAGACTGTACATTCTAATTAGATCTTTTTTTATTTCATACTGCCATGGGTTTTTTTACCTTGACAACAGCACACAGTTCCATTATGCTCTCATTTAGAAAAGAGTTTCCCTTCATACTTTACGTGAGGCTGTCTCTTTCTTATATTAATATTAGCTTACTGATTGTGATTGTACAGTGTGTAGGAGGTTGGCTAGCAATTGAGTTATGGGCACCCTGCATAGTACATTTCACTTTCCCTTTTTCATCATGTCGACTTTAAGACAGCATGGCTTTGTCCTAAGAAAGACAACTTTCTGAGTATCTCATTGCTGGTCAGGTGGCTCATCCTGTGGCTCAGTGCTTGATTTAGCTCTATGCAATATTTCACAATTCTCAGCATCACCTGAAAACATCTTTAATTACAGAATTGGTTTTTTTCAAATGCCATTATAAAACATAAATATCTGTTACCATAGAAGCTAAGAATATATAATGCAAGAACATGAAAAGAACCTAACTCAAAAAATCTCAAAATAAAAATGCTCATAGCATTCAAACCACATAGAATATCACGTCCCTCTGTAATATGTATTTTTGTTAGTGAACAATAGAGTACTGATTATTGAGGGTTATTTGTGGGAACAGTATTCTTTTTTTTTTTTCCACTGCATATTTTTTTATTGTTGTTCTTGTTCTTCTGGATCATCCGTAACCTGTTCCCAAAAGAAAAAGAATGAAAGCCTTATTCTGCATTGAGTTATGATCTGCATGTTTACTAGCTCCTAAAATCCTTTGGCTGATTCTTGCCTGTGCTTCATGACTGAAAAGTGAGTCACCTGTACACAGAACTAAGAAAATGATGCCATCTTTTGATTGCATCATTGCCAAGGCTTCCTGCAGAATGATTGGGGAGAAAAAGGGAATTATTGCCTTTCACAGAAAAGGGTTTTTAAATTTCCAATCTATAAAATGTGGAGATGAGAAAACTAAGCTCTAAAATTACTTTTGAAACAAGCGTTCTATGTATTTATGATAATTTATTTCCCTAAAGTGAAAATATCTCACGAAGCATTACTTCTAGGAAACTAGAAGGCACCAGACTGTAATTATACAAAAAAGAAAAAGAATACCTGCAATTTCTGCTTTATTATTAATAAAAATGAGCACCTTTTAAAAACTTTTGAATTAGACATTTCCTGAAATGCATGGATGCAACATATGTCTCATTTACTTTCCCGAGGCTTTGTATGTCAATTTCTCCTCTGTGAGGAGGTGATGTAAAATGCATCAGTGCCGCTAAACCCTCTAAGCCTATTCTCAAATGTAGGGCTTATCGTCCAACTAGGCTGTGGAATCATTTCCCCTTTGTATTATAATAATTTATAGAGAAACTTTATCTCTTTGAGTTTTAATAACTTGAGTTTATGACTGATATTCCAGAATCTAAAATAGGATGCATTTTATAGCCTTCAGGGAGAGTTATTATATAGCAAAATGAATAGCAATATCAAATACTTGTCATACATTAAAGTAAAACATAATTGAAAGCACTTTATACACTCAGAACTCATCAGAACTGAAGTTAGCACAACAGTGGAAGTTAAAATTGCATTTCTTTAAATTCTTGTTTGTGATTTTTAGGATAAGTCTATCTTTCCTGACTTTCCTATCCTCTTTTATATCAAGTGCATTTGCAATATGTTGCTAATATATTAATGGAGGACTCAGGAATTTACAATTGGTAAAATATTCATGTAATATCACATAGAACTATCATCTTCTTATACAATTTTATACAACGCCTTAAAAAAATCTGTTTGAGAAACCACTGTAACAGGTTAACTATGACTTATTAAATAAAAGAAAAATAACCCCACATGTTAAATATCTTCAGTAATACTACTCAGTTTCTTTGGCATTAGTATTTTTGCTTTTCAACTGTCCAATTAATACAAAATCTCATCCCTTCTTTGCTAAATAACTTCAGGCCCAAATAAATGCAATTATAATAAGAAAAATGGCATTTAAAAATTATTTTACTTCAAATGTATTTATAGTTACTCAATATATAAACAGTATTCTAGGGAAAAAGAGTCAAACCTCGGTAAAGTGAAAGCCCCATTGAATCTTCATACAATCTTTATTCTTCCTCAGAAATAACCACCGATAAAGTCTATTTTTTATGCCCCATAGTCTATTCATTTACACTCACACCACACACACACACAATTTTTACACTTTTGTATTTAATAGAGTTTTTTTAATACAGAGATTAGATTGTATGTAATTTTTTAAAATTGCTTTTAATGACAGTATGACTTGGAGATATTTTAATGTCTGTATATAAATCCACTTCTTTCTTCTTAAATATTAGACCTTTTCTTGTAGTATATGTATACTTTGTTGTGTTCAACCATTCTCCTTTGTATAACATTTAGTTTGACTTCAAGTTTTAGAAATTAAAATGTCTTTTTTAATTCTAGCATTATAAAAAGTATGATTTTTGTTTTCCAATTTTTTGAAATGTCATATTTCTTATGTTTATGACCTGGAATTTATGCTTTTTGCATGTGGTGTAAGAAAGATTTCTAGCTTTTAAAAAATGAATATTCAATTTTCTCCAACAATTTACTGAATAGCCTGCTTTTTAATCACAGTTTTGAAACTCTACCTCCATCCTACACTGTATTCCAATGAACACATGGACATGTTCCTGGACTTACTGCAAATTATTAATTTACTAACAAGAACCTTTTTTAACCCAAATTATTTTCAGCTGGTGTCAAAGCTCCATTAGAATGCTTTGCTGGTGTCTATGTATTATTGCCACATGAAGATTATACTGTCTCATGAAATGGGTCTTAAATTTATCACTTTGTGGTTCTGCTATAAGACCCTCCATCCTCAATTCTTTTGATATTTGCCTAACACAGAGGATTTGACAGTGGGGATAAGGCTCAGCAAATCTGAAATTCAACGGTATTTTTCTGTAGAGCATTTTCTCTTTTGAATCTTTTTAATAGCACTTCTTCTCTTAGGAGTTCAGTGCTCTTACACTGCCCCCAGCTAACTAGAAAAAATGTGGAAACAACCCAAAGACTTATCCTACAGGTAGAGTTCACTTGTTCATGCATCCTTAAACATGTGTATTGTTCTCACTTTATGTCTAAGATATGAATGTTACGTGATGTGTTGATGATATATTGCTTCACTGGTGAGGAAGAGAGCTAAAGAGTAGATGAGGAAGATGAGAAGAAAGGGTTGAAGCACTTCTGGATCTAACAGATGTCTAAACATCACTGTATTGTTAAGGTCAGCTCTGCCAAGGAACACAGAAATTAAAATGCTCTCATATGAGAAATGATAATAATAAATTTTAGAAGAAAGAGAAGAAAACTCTAAAAATAATGTTCACTGTTGGGTATTCAAGAGATCTCATATTTATTTCTAGGCATGGTGGCTGCCACCTTTAAATCTTATGGTCATTATAAAGATGAAATCTAAATACTAATATATACCAATTTAGAGGGAGAAAGTTAGCTTTATTAAAACCTCTTAGAAAAACTAATAGTTATGCTGTCAAATAATTCAGAAGAAGCGTAGTGAAAAAAATTGATGGTCCATATCTATGGGAACCCTGATACTCATTCTATCAAAACTTTTAAAGCTAAATGCTTTCTGTGCATATCCTTATGATTTTCTATAGCTTTTAAAAAAATTGCCTTTAACTATCCAGTAAAATTCTCTGTGATCACATTCAAGATCTTGTCAGAGAAATGGGAAAGGGAGTTATGAGAAAAAGAAAGAATTGGAAGAACTTGGGAAGTTAGAGAAACGAGATTTCTGAAAACGAATATCTTCTGACAGATGCATTATCTTTTATGCAGCCAATACATGTGTATGTATCTTTAGGTACATAATCAATTCATCTTTTTTATTAATTTTTTTTTGAGGATTTTTCTGTTAGGAGTGATTTAATACTCTAATTTTGGCTGACATGGGGATAGGTGTTGAGTTTTATTTGAATTTTTTATTTTCTTTTAGAATTTAAGATACTCCTTTATATTTTGATACTAGTCTGTTATCATATATGTGATTTGCAGATATTTTATTCTCATCTGTGTCTTATTTTCTCTGTTTTGGCTGCTCTAGAAAAAAATACCATAAATTTAAGTGGCTTATAAACAGAAATTCATTTCTCACAATTTTGTAGGCTGGGAAATCCAAGAACTATGTGCCAGCAGATTCGTCATTTCATGAGAGCCCAATTCCTTTTTCATAGATGTTCATTTTTTTCACATTCTTCACATGGCAAAAGGAGGGGAAAAATGTGGGGTCTCTTTTATAAGGATATTAATCCCATTCATGAGGACTCTGCCCTCATCACCTCCCAAAGGCTCTACCTTCAAATATCATCATACTAGAGACTAGTTGAAAAATTCATGAATTCTGGGAGGACATAGACATTTTTATCTAAAGCATTGGTCTTTTTATTCTCTGAATTGTGCCTTTTGACAAGCCGAATTCTTCATTTTCATGAAGTATAGTTTATCAATTTTGATTCTATTTAATTTATTTGATATCTATCAATAGAAATGTATTCAATCGAAATCAATTATGGAATTGATCATCTGATATCTTGTCAAAATGATGTCTTATTTGTTTATACAAAACCCAAGGTCACAAATATTTTTTTCTGTGTTTTATTCTAGATGTTGTGGAGATTAAGTTTTTACATTTAAGTCAATAATGCATTTCTAATTAATTTTTGTGTATTTATGTGGTTGCTACCTTTAAATTTGGGGACATACTTAATTTTTTTTTAACATGCATGTTCAATCATCATCCAGCAGCATTTTAAAAAACTACCCTTATCCCACTAAATTGCATTTTCAACTTAGTTGAAAATTAACTGATATGGTTGTGTCTATTTCCAGACATTCTAATTTGCTCCTTTGACTTATTTATTCAATTAGACACCAAAATCTACTTTCTCTCTTTTTTAGAATATCTTCATAATAAGTATTGAAATCAGTCAATGTAATTTCCCCATGTTTGCTTTCCTTTTTTAAAGTTGCTCTGACTATTCAATTTCTTTTTCATTTCCATGTGAATTTGTAAGTCTGATTAATTTTTCAAATGCCTGCTGGGATGGGTTAAAATTCCATTTAACTTATAGATCAATTTGAGAATAAGTGACATTTACACGATACTTAGTCTTCTAATGCATAAACACAATATATCTTCCTTTTTATTTTTCTTTAAATTTCTTTGTATAGTGTTTTGTAGTTTTCAGTGTATAGAACTTTCACATCTTTTGTCAGCTTATCCCTAATATTTTGTTTTTCTGATGCTATTGACAATGATATATATATATTTGAACTTCCAATTTCTAGTTGTTCATTACTAATATATAGAAATACACTTGATTATTATGTTACTTTTACATATATTTAAATACCACAACAGACTATTGTTATGTTGCTTTAAACAATTGATTGTTTTATGTTTATATAATTAAAAAATATGTAGTTTATATTTACCTATGTAGTTTCTGATGTTTTTTATTCTTTTCTATGGGTTCAGAATTACATCTGATATATCATTTTCATCTTTCCGGATGACTTCTTCTGACAATTCTGGTAGCACAGATCTGTTGGTGATGAATTCTTTCAGCTTTTGTATGTCTGGAAAAGTCTTTATTTTGACTAGAATTTCAGAATGCATTTTTCTTGGGCATAGAATGACCTAGTTGATTCATTTTTATCCTTCAGTACTTTAAAGATATTGCTTCATTGTTCCTGACGAGAAGCCTTTGTTGTTTTGTTAGTGTGGCTGTGATTAAAATATTTTTATCACTAGTTTTACGAAATTTATTTATGATGTGCCTTGATGTAGTATTTTTCATATTTTTTGTGTTAAGTTCGTTGATCTTCTGGGAAATGTCGATTTATAATCTTCATCAAATTTCAAGAAGAAGTTAGCCACTACTCATAACCATTAGCCATTATTCATAATCTATTCATAACCTAATTTAACGTATTTTTAATCATGTGACATTAGTTGTTACATAGTTCATTGATGCTCTTTATCCTTTCAGTCTTATTTTTTCCTCTGTAATTCATATTGGATAGTTTCAATTGCTATGTATAAAAGCTCATTATTCTTTTCTTCTACCAATATCTATTCTCATGGAATCTTATGCTATGTATTCTAAATTTCAGACAATTTTTTGTCATTTCCAAAACCTTTTTGGAGGTCTTTTTTGAATCAGTGATTTTAATTTTTTTTTTTTAAATGTACTTCTGGGAGAAAATAAGCTCCTTAGTCTGAAGTTCTCTAAACAAAGCAATCTGATATTTAGCTGAGAAGAAGTATTATAACTGTGGTCAGTACCTAGTCTTTAATATAGTTCAGAAACTTTCCATTTTCAGGCAAAGATAAGCTTTGATCTTGTTTCTTTTATGAGTGAGATTTCCACTGAGATGAGAAGACAAACTGTTTCCATGAGATGATTTCATTTTGATCTTTATTTTCTACCTTTCGGGTCAAGCATAGGACATGCTCACTGAGATTGTTTCATTGCAAATCTTTTGCCACAACCAGCATGTTCACACATAAATGCGGGCTTTTCCTCATGAAAAGAGAAACTCTGGCTCTGGGAATTAAACACAATTGTGTAGTTTCTACCACAGCCTTCTCTTGGACATACATTCCTTCATGCAACACAAAAACTACATTGCTTAAAATAATCTTTGAATGTTTTTCAGTAGGTTTCACATGTTATTTACTCTTTCTAGGTTTCTCTGAAATGTTTCCGATGCCACTGTTTTGGGTTATTTTTTGTTTAATTTTCACTTGTTTAATGCTTGCATCCTGCAACCTGATGAAAACATTTAGTAGTTGCCATAAGCTTTTTTATAGATACCTTAAGATTTTCTGTATATATCACCACATCATCTACAAAGAAGGGGAACTTTACTAAAGCCTGTATTTCTTCAAGTGGTTTTTTTGTTCTCTCTTATCTCTTCTCCTTCTGGGACCACTAAACAGATACTGGATGATGTGATATTGTCTCACTGATCAACAAGGCTTTGTTTTGTTTTGTTTTTTAAACTATTTTCTCAGTATCTTTCATTTTGGATATTCTCTATTGTTTTGTCTATAATGTCACTAGGCTTCTCTGCAGTGTCTAATCTGTTGTTAATCCAATTCAGTATACTTTTCATTTCATAGATTTTAAATCTACAAAAGTTCATTTGAGTTTTTTTTATATACCTTCTGTCTTTCATCTTCATTCTTTCCTCTACTTTTTAAATGTGTAGAACATATTTATGAAAGCTTTTTTTCCACATCTGATTTTGTTAGTTCTATTATCTCTATCATTTTTGGTTCTGTTTCTAGTAATTGATTTTTTCCTAGTTAGGAGTCATATTTTTCTCCTTTTTTCATGCCTGGTAACTTTTAGTTAGATAATGTACATTGTGAATTTTACATTGCTGGCCAGAGGCTTATTGTATTCTTTTAATTAGTTTGAACATTGTCCTAACATACATTTAAATATTTTGTCATCAGTTTAATAGTTTCTAGGATTGCCATTAAGCTTTTTCTCAAACATCACAGTCCTTTGCTGCATGTTGCTCAATGTCTGAAAACTGCTCTTTCTATATTTTGTACAGCTTTCTAGTTTTCATTTTAATATTGGAGGGTAAATCTAGTCTCTGTTATTCCATCATTGTCATAGGGAGAGGTGGAATTCATTATTGTTTTAAAATGTTTTTATAATTTTTTTTACTTAATATGTGGTGAATATTCTTTCATGTGAATTCATATTTATTTAATCACATTTAATAGATGACTTTTGACTATGTCTGAGTATTAAAATCTAATTACCAATTCACAATTGGTTAATTTTTAGATTATTTATGATTTTCCAGAATTTTAAAGAATTTCACACAACATTATCTCTTAGAATGAATTAATAATTATCATGATTTTGTAGGTATTTAATTATTTTCTGCTTATTTAAAATTTTAGTAGCACAATTTGATGGAAATAACCATTCAAGGCCAATTTCCAAGTGTTTTCAGATAGCCCCTTGTTAAAAAACAGCTTAATTAATTAATTAGCTAAATAGTGGGTTGATAAATAAGTTATCAAGGAATGTTTGAAGTGTTAATGTATCTTATGTCATTGACATAAATTTAGAACATGAAAATAATGGAAATATTATGAAATATGTTTTCTATTTTAATTTAGTTTTACTTGACTAAGTATATAACACACGGCTGTTAAAGGACAATTTACTACCATTTCCTGACACTATTACTTAATTATTTTTTCCAGCCTTCTGCCTGTAATCTGTAGGGTCAGTAGGATAGAGCCAAGAAAAAAATCTTGTAAGGAGAGATTATTCTGAAGATCAAGTCACCACAGAGGAAAAGGAGAGCTAAGTTTACTCCCCTCATGTTTTATAGCACCTCTCAATTACTTATATATACAGTTGATACTTTTTAAAAATTATTGAACTTCTTGCTTGGAGTGTTTACTTCTATTTCAGCTTTTGAGATTTGAGATGATATCACATTTAGAAGTACATCAACTTCTAGGCATTTCTAAAAGCATCTCTCATATGTACTCAGATGCTAATAACGGAATAAGCACATGGTATATAGGAAAGATGTATTTCTCAGATGTGTTATTTTATGCCTTGCAAGTTTAAGCAATTTTTCAAGTTTCTTAGAGTGAATCAGTAGTAAGACTGAAAATAGAATCTGATAATATGAGCTCTAATACCTATATGGCTTGAAGTAGTTAGATACTACAAACTTTGTCTAAAGTTTTAAAAGGGAAAGGATTATTAAGAAATGAAGATAATAGTCTGTAGTTTTCTAACCATTTGATTAGAGCTTTCTTGCTATTTAAGATATAGATAGCATAGTATTGATGAGCAGAGCTCAAGTTTCTTCTGTCAGACGACACCCAAGCAAATGAAGACGATAACCAGGACACTTGCTTAAACGATGGCTTCAGAAAGATGATTCATTGGTTAACTCATATAGTTGTGCTGTATCCATATATTTGTTTACACATATGTAATGTGTTTTTTGCTCTGTCTGCTTTTATGATATTTCTTTATCCAACATTTCCAGCAGTTTGAACATTTCCAGCAGTTTGAACATGCCCTATTATTTAATTACAGTGGTTTACGTTGATTGTTGTTTCCATATTATTACATTGTAATCAATTATTACATTGATTGTTGTTTCCATACATATTACATATGTAATGTGTTTTTTGCTCTGTCTGCTTTTATGATATTTCTTTATCCAACATTTCCAGCAGTTTGAACATTTCCAGCGGTTTGAACATGCCCTATTATTTAATTACAGTGGTTTACGTTGATTGTTGTTTCCTGGGATTGATGGATTTGTGGTCTGATGTTTGTCATTAACTGTTGATAATTTTCTTCTATTATTTCTTAAACTATTCCTTTTGCTATATTCTGTCTTTTCCTTCTAGGATTCTAACTTATACATTTCCATCAAAAACTCTAATATCCGTGAAATTTTTTCATATTATTTTGATGACTACTTTATCTCTTGGGAGTGTTCTTTCTCATATATTTTTGTACGTCTAATAGTTTTTGTCGAAAGCCTATTATCTGGTAGGACAATGGAGACTAAAGTAAATAGTTTTTAGGTCTAGAAATGGGTATACTTTTCATTTTTTATGCTTTTGATACAGAAGTTTGAGTTAACCTACTTAGAAGCTGTGCTGGGGTTAGATATGCTATTATTATTGTTATTCTTACTAAATAGTTGGCTGCAAATTCCTGTAGCAATACCTTGTCTTTAGGGTGCAGATTGGTTTGCCAGAGCAGTGTTTGTTTGACCCTGAGCCTGCCTCTTCCCTTTTCTCTGTATCCCAGCATTCTCTTTGCATTCTCTCTTTTCTTTCCCTGTTCACTTTTCATCTGTTACTTGTTATTCAAAGCTTGACAGCTTGGTTTTAGGGAATAAGGGATATTCTCTATCATTTTGATTAAGCTTCAGTGCTAGACAATCACAAGTGTCCTGGAGTTGGAGAATGTTTTATTTTTTTGCCTCCCTTAGTTTAGTTCTGAGCCCAGTTGCATAGTCTTTCACCATTCCAACAGTGGACTTTCCCCCATGTTTTCTAAACCCAGATGCAATAAAACTTCTCCAGTTACCTAAAGATGGTGGTATATTTTGCCCACCTCTACTATAGATTAAGGCTTTTATTCCATAGAGGATATAGACAAGAAGGGTCCAAGTGTAGTTTCTCGCCAATGCCATATAACTTCTGTTCCCTCCTCTATTACACTACAATGGAAACTTTCTTAAGGCTCATTCTGATCTTTTCTGTGAACACCTAGTGAAGTTTGTTGATAAGTGCCTTCAACAGGGTATGAAGTCCTCCAGTATCTGTCACCTCCAAGGACATCACAGTGTTCCATGGGTCTAAACAGCAGTCTTCAACAATTTTTCAGTTATTCATGCTGAACTCCTGTTGCAAGTACCCATTTGCCTATATGTCAAATAAGCCAGTGCTCACTGCTCTCTCCCTACAGGTCGCTATCTCTTATTAGATTTTGAAACACTGGTGGCTTTGCGAATTAGCTCTATAACAGGTTAAAAACCATTCATAATTTAAAGTTTGTTTGTTATTATTTCATTGTAACTATGAGAGTGAAGCACTTCACACTCTCTACAGACAGGAGATGAAAATAAAAGTCTGATTTATTTACTTTTGCATGGTTTAGATTTTTAACAAAAGTGCATATTGCATTTATTTCCTTAAAATAACCTCGAAATATATTTTAAAATATGTCTTGCACAAATGCATCTGCTTAATTCTTTTTATAAATTAAGGTATAATAGTCTATAGCATTTCTTGACTTTGTAATGGGAAAAATCATTTGAAAGGATAAATAAAGCAAATTTTTAGGAGAAAACTTAATGAAAATAGAAAAAATTTCTGATTGAAGTATGATTCAAAATAGTATATGTGTATGTGTATAAATGCCAGGTCAGATAAAATATATTTGCTTAAGTTATTTCTACATTCTGTATAGATTTTTTTTTCCTGTGACTACACTTCCTAGATTTTGTAATAAAAAATCTAGAGAATGAGACAGAGATTAAAAGAGAGAGAGGTAGAGATTAAAAGAGTGAGGTTTGTTGTGAGAGAAAGTATATGAACTGTGGAGTAAAGGATGAGAATAAAGATGCTTGATGGTTACAGAATGTAAGAGAATTGTGGCATGAGAAAAAATAGGGAAAGGGAATTTTCACAGTGTTGTAGATTATGAAGAAACTAAGAAAGCGAATTTCTGTTTAAATATCTTCTGGCTGCTGGATTGATAGTATTTCTTTGACTGTGAGACTGTTTTCTGACTAGCCAGCAAAGCCTCAAGGTTTAATTTGGGAGTTAAATGCTTATATGTAAATCCACCAAATGTTTAGGGTACTTTTATAAAGTGTTAATTAGACTTTGAATTTCTTTTCTTACTGCTTTCACTTAATAAATTTCCATGAGATAAAGTATATTATTTTTAGGATGAGAAAATCAATAAGAGCTATATTTTAAAAGTCAGTCTTTAAATTGAAGCCCAGTATAGTGTAGAAAATTATAAAGCAATTAAAAACAAAAAGAGAGCGAGACATTCAAGTGGGAGTGGTCTGTCACCTTCTATTAGGCAAAAAAGTTCTTTTAAGCCTCATTTTCCACATCTATCAAATAAGAACATTAAATTGGATCAGGTATTTACGTTATAGCTGTCTTCTGGGGAGATCTAGGACACAGAGGGTGGTGCTAGGGAGGTCAATAGGAAGATCCTCTATTATGGTATAGTAATATTTATTCTTAAAGACATACAATGGCTTGAGGATATATTAAAAATATACATTTATATGGATCCTGACACATTTTAGCTATATGACCTTGAGAAAGACTCAACCTTTCTGAAAACTTACTATCCTTATCTGTAAAATGCAGCTAATAATTTTAACTATCCTATAGGGTTGTTTGGAGATTACATGAATTCACATATGTAAAGCACTTAGAAAAGAGAATGACGCATAGTAGACATCCTATAATTTCTTGTCATTATAATGTTTTTATAGATAATGATCCTCTGTAAACTAACAGCCAACTGTGAGACTATCTCAACAGAAAAGGGAATTCGTTGTGGTATACAGTAATGAAAGGGATCTTCAAATAACACAGAGCTTGAGCTCTAAACTGGCTAGAAATCGAATAGATGAAAAGGAAAGCTATAGCATTTTATGAAGTGATATGAGCAAAAGTGACTCTTTTCTATTCTCTTTACTTTCTGTATTCGGAAATAATCAATCATTTTACCTTGTACCAATACTTTCCAAAATAATAACATTTACTCTTTCTTGTTAGGACTTTAAAAAATATCACATTCAATTGAGTGTTTCATGTCTAATGGTGTGTGAATAAACCCTGCGAAAGAAAATAATGAGTTGGATATTTATTGCCTAGTCTTAAACTAATTCTAGGAAATACAGAGTGGAGTCATAAAGACAATTGACTTTGTAAATTAGTGTCAAAAAAGTTGAGGCATTTAAGACAGTATATATGCACACAATTATATGCTTTGCATATGCATATGTTTGCGTGTATATAAATACACACACACACACACACACACACACACATATAACATTTTTCTTATCTAAAGGATTCCTTCTCTCTCAAACCCTGGTAACCTCTAATCTACTTTCTATAGTTATGAATTTGCCTGTTCTAGATACATATTTTATATAAATGGATTACACAATATTTGTTCTTTCATGTCTGAGTTATTTCACTTAGCATAATGTTTTTAAGGACTATCTCTGTTATAGCGCGTATCAGAATTTTATTCATTTTATGGCTAAATAATATCTTATTGTGTATATATATATATATATATATATATGCCACATTTTGTTTATCCATTCATCTATTGATGAACACTGGGTTGTCTCAACTTTTTGGCTATAGTGTATAATGCCACCCTGAACATTGACATACAAGTATCTGTTTGAGTCCCTGTTTTCAGTTCTCTTGGTTATATACCTAGAAGTGTAATTGCTATGTCATATGATAATTATTTGCTTAACTATTTGAGGAACCACCAAACTTTCTTTAGCTGCTCCTCTCTTTTATATTTCTGCAAGGGTTCTAATTTCTTTACATGTCTATCTACAATTCTTTTGTTTCTTTGTTTTTTTTGTTTGTTGATAATAGCCATTCTAATGGATATGAAGTGGTATCTCATTTTGGTTTTGATTTGCATTTTCTTAGTGATTAGTTACATTGAGCATTCAGTGCTAACTGGCCACATGTATATCTGTAGAGAAATGTCTATTCAAGTCCTTTGTTCATTTTTTAATTGGGTTATTTGTCTTTTGTTGTTTAATTAACTATGGTCTGAACATTTGTGTCTCCCCCTAAAACCACATGTTGAAACCTAATTCCCAAAATGATTTTTGAAATAGGACTGCTGGGAGATGATGAGGTCATGAGGGTAGGGCCCTCAT
>NW_006436298.1:28588360-28664609 GCF_000325575.1 Pteropus alecto | reverse complement strand
TGTCAGGACATGACAAAAAGACTACTTCTATGAACCAGAAAGGAGTTCTCACTGGAATCTGCCAGAGCCTTGATCTTGGACTTCTGAGCCTCCAGAACTATGAGAAGTAAATCTGTTCTTTAAGCCAACCAGTCTATGGTGTTTTGCTATAGTAATCTGAATGGAGTAAGACAGAGTTGTAGTTCTTTATATATTCTGAATATAAACCTTTCTCAGATATATGATTTGCAAATATTTTATCCCATTTTGTACTTTGTCTTTATACTTTGTTGATAATGTCCTTTGGTGAATAAAATTTTTTAATTTTGGTGAAATTCAATTTACCTATTTTTTCCTTTGTTGCTTGGGCTTTTGGTATCATATCTAAGAATTTATTATCAAATTAGTGGACATAAGATTTACCCATATATTTTCCTCTAAGAGTTTTGTGATTTTAGCTGATATATTTAGATCATTAATCCATTTTGAGTTAAGGGCTCCAACTTCATTCTACTTCATGTGGAAATCCAGTTGCCCAGCATCTCTCTTTTGGGAAAATATTCTTCCCCATTGAGTGGACTTGGAATCCTTGTCAAAAATCAATTGGCCATAGATGTAAGGATTTATTTCTGAGCTTCTCAGTTATATTCTAGTGGCTTATATATCCACTTTTTTGCCAGTACCACACTTTGTGATTATAGTAGCTGTGCTATAACTTTTGAAATTGGTAAGTTTAAGTCCTCAAACTTTGTTTTTGGTTTTCAAAAATCTTTTTGGCTATTAGGGCTCTTTGCAATTCAATATAAATTTGAGCATTAGCTTTTCCATTTCTGCAAAAATGGCTTTTGAAATTTTGATAAGGTATATTGAATCTGAAGATTGTTTTGAGTAGTATTGATATTTTAATATAAAATTAATTATTTCTATCCACGAACATGCATGCATGTCTTACTTATCCAGGTCGTTAAATTTTTTCAGCTGCACTTTGTAGTTTTTAGTGTACAATCTTTCACTTTCTTGGTTAAATTTATTCCTTGGTATTTTGTACTTTTTAAGGTACTATTGTAAATGCAATTGTTTTCATAATTTATTTTTCAAATGTTCATTACTGTTTTATAAAAACACAGCTGATTTTTGTGTCCTGACCTTTACCATGAAACTTTGCTCAGTTTGTTTATAATCTTAAACACTTTTTTTTCTTGGTTCCTTGGAATTTTCTATATGAAGGATTACATATCTGTGAATACAGATAGTTTACTTCTTTTCCATCTTATTTCTTCTTCTTGTCTTATTACTTTGGCTAGAACTTCCAGTACAATGTCAAATAGCAGTGATGAAGGAAGTATCTTTGGGAGAAGGCTTTTGGTTTTTCTTCATTGAGCATGATGTTAACTGTGGGTATTTCATAAATGCCCTTTATCATGTTGAGGAAATTCCTATCTAGTCCTAGTTTTCTGAGTGTTTTTATCATGAAAGGATATTAGATTCATCAAATGTTCTTTTCTGCGTCAATTGAGATGATTATTTCTTTCACATTACAGAGGTTGACTTTCTTATATTGAACTACCCTTGCTATCTTGAGATAAAACCCACTTGATCATGATGTATATTCCTTTCAATATACTTTTAGATTTGGTCTGCTAATATTTGCTGAGGATTTTGCATCTATATCCATAAGAGATATTATATTGTTCTGTGATTTTCTTTTCTTGTGACTTTTTATCTGGCTTTGATGTTAGGGTATTGCTAATCTCATAGAACGAATTTTAAAGTAACTCCTCATCTATTTTTTTTTTTGAAGAGTTTAAAAAGGATTGGTATTAATTCTTTAGATGTTTTGTAGAATTCACCAGTGAAGACATCTGAGTCTCCACTTTTCTTGTTAAGATTTATGTTACTGATTCAGTCTCTTTACTTGTTATAGATTTACTTGTTATATAGTTCTATTAAGATTTTTCTTTTTTATGTTTCCTTTCTATTCAGTTTAGGTAATTTGTATATTTCTAGGAATTTATAAATTTATCTAAATTATCTATTTGTTGACATGTAGCTGTTCATAGCATTCTTTTAATATCCTTTCTATTTCTATAAGGTTAGTAATAATGTCTCACCACATTCATTTCAGAATTCAGTTATTTTTGCCTCCCTCATTTTAATTTGTCAGACTAGCTAAAGGTTTATTAATTGTGTTCATCTTTTCAAAGAATCAACTATCAGGTTAATTTATCTTATTGTGTTTATATTCTCTATTTTATTTATTAACACTCTAATCTTTATATTTTTGAGAGCTTTGTGTTTAGTGTTCTCTTCTAGTTATTAGTTGGTTTTTTTTCTGTAGTGCTTTGAGATGTAAAGTTCTTTTTTCTGATCTTTTCAGCTGTAAAGTAAGGTTGGTAGTTTGAAGACTTTCTTACTTTTTATATAGGTATTTGCAGCTATAATCTTCCTACTGAGCACTGCCAATATTACAGCCAATATGTTTTTATATGTTGTGCCACATTTTAATTATCTATAAGTATTTTTCTAATTTCCCTTGTAATTGTCATTGAGCCCACTGGTAGTTTAAGAATATGTTAATATCCACATATATGTGATTTTTTCAGTTTCCTTTTGTTATTGATTTCTAGCTTCATTTTATTGTGAACAGAGAGAATTCTTTATATGATTTCATGCTTTTTTAATTTAATAGGAGTTGTTTTGGTGTAGTGTAGGATATATCCTGGGGAATATTCCATGTGCATTTGAAAAGAAAGTGTAGTCTGCTATTGTTTTATGAACTGTTTTATATATGTCTGTTAGGTCTGGTTGTATTATAGTGTTGTTCAGCTCTCTATTTCTTTCTTTTGTGTGTATGTGAAGCTGTTTCCTCTTTTTTTACCCCTAGCTTTTCTGAGATATAATTTATGTAAAACACTATATGAGTTTAAGTTGTGCAGTGTGTTGATTTTAATACATTACATATTGCAAAATGGCTAACACCATAGCCTTAGCTCACACCTCCATCATCTCACATGATTTCAGTTTCTTTTTTATGGTGAAAACATTAAAGAGCCACTCTCATAGCAACTTTCAAGTGTGTAATACAAAATCATTAACTATAATTACCATGTTGTATATTAGATCTCAAGAATGTATTCACTTTCTAACTGGAAATTTGTATTCTTTGATCAACATCTTCCCATTTCCCCCACCCTCCTCTCTATCCCCTAGCCTCTGGGAAACACCGTTATACTTTCAGTGATATCATGTAATATTTGTGTCTTTTGTCCCATGAGTCTGTTGTTTGTTCACTCTAAAGCAATTTTGAGTAATACCTGCCACTTTTCCAGTCTGAGTTCTGAGTTACGTAAAGCAGAGACAGGCACCTTGTGCCAATCCTTCATATATCCCCTAAACAGGTCAGAACAGACTTTCACAATAACATGTGAATAAGGTCTGCTCTGCTCTCTCAAACTGGAGACCAAGGTCCCACATTGGGAACATGGGCTGATGCCACTTCAAGACTGCTTCACCAAGGAAGTGGTATGATAAAAGCAAGTAAAAATGCTACAGAGTTTTCTTGATATTTTCAACTTGCTTTATTCTTGATTCAACTTCACTAAATTGCTATAAACCTTGGCTATTTTCCAGAGTTTGGCAAAGCTGTTTTTGACATTTTATGCTTGTTTTCAGTCTTTCCGTGAATAGATGAGAGCTTGGAGCTGCCTGCCACACCATTTTGCTGACATTACTCTGAGACATCACCAAATGTATTTTAAATATTTTTCCCCTGTTCTTCATGCCTAAACTCTCATGGGTGAAGTTTCAATGTCATATTAGGCCTCCTGTATTACTATGCTGTAGAGACTCTGAAGATTCAGTGGTCAGAAGAGTGAAAAATCTACATGATCTTAACACGATCTAGGGTGGCTTCTGGAAGAAACAGCTACAGCACAGAGCCTTGAAGGCTGAGTAGCATTTAGACAGATGACATTGGCTAGAAATGTATTCTGCATCAAGACCCTGATTTATTCAAAATGTTGTTGGTAATATGCAAGAATTCTATAGAAATAGTGAACTAATTAGTCTGCTTAGAGCAGAAGATTTATTTATGGGAAAAAGATAATAAAATAAATAAATCTAATGCATATGTAACCTGTGCTTCAGCAACATGATTTCAAAACCCCAGGCTTTTATAACTGCTTCATTTCACCTACATCACCTGAGCTGGAGGGTAAAATAACATCAAATAGGACTCAGGAAATCTGCAAGTTTAAAGACTTTAGAGTTTAGATAAATTAATGATGCCATACTTTTGTGATTTCCCTTTTTCTGTATAATAACTAGTGCAGCTATCATCTTCAATCTTATAATTTATATGTCATTTGCCTTTAAATCCTTCATTTCGCTTTGCTGTTTAAAAAAGAACTTAAAATTCATTATACTCATAAATACTGAAATTTCAAAAGAAAAGAAAAATGCTGTTTTTCTTTTATAAACAAATTAAATTATGAATTTTAGAAATAGTAATTTTATTTTGTTTCACAGATGATATAAAGTCATTTTTAATAAGTCATTCACTATAGGAAAATACAGATAGACCTAGAAAATTATACAAAAGAAGATGATAGCTCAAACATATAAAAACTGGAAAGAAATATTTAGTAACATAATGATTTGAACACTGAAACTAAATACCAAAAAATGTTTACACTTGCATAACCATTTCATATTTTATGTATATTTTTCTTCAACAAATATTTAGCTAGTGCAGAGTTGAATTTGATGTCAAAATTGGGCCTAGAATTGAGTTCTTTTGGTTGACAATATCATTTTAGCAGATTCAAGTCAAGGACAGAATTGGATTTAGGGCAGAAGAGGACATTTTCAGTATGATAATTATTTTTATACTTGACTTATTAAAATGCCTTGTTTTTACAATATATATTAGTTTTGTAGGACTGCTATAACCAAACAATTACTGCAGCCTGTGTGGCATAAATAACAGAAATTCTTTTTCTCACAGTTCTGGGAGCTAGATGTCTGAGATCAAGCTGTCAGCAGTGTTGATTTCTTCTGAGGCCATTCTTCCAAGATTTAGATGGCCATCTTCTCCTTGCATCTTCACATGGTCTTCCCTCTGTACATGTGTCTCCTCCTCTTGTGAGAACTCCAGTCATATTAGATTAGGGCCCACTGAATGATTTCATTTCAACTTTATCATCTCTTTAAAGACTCTGTCCAAATAGAATCACATTCTGAGATACTGCAGATTAAGACTTCAGAATATGAATTTGGAGGAATACAATTTAGTCCATAACATAATCTTTCTCTCAAACACATTTTTTGCTTCTTTTAAAAAGAATTGTGAAAAATATGGTTCATGGTACCGTATTTTGGTACATAATTTCCTACAAATTTATGTAATTATTTTGATTGAGTTTAAAGTTAGCCTTATCTCACTGTGATAAGACAGAAATAATTCAGGATATATATCATGTTTATCTTCTAGACCCATTTATACACAATTTCATTGACCTACATAATAACAAGATTAAAATATTTTCATTATTTATTATATCATTACCCTTTGAACTACAGCAAATATCTTTATGACTTCTAAAAATTTGAAAATCTTGAAATACTACATTATATTCTTAAGATCTTGGTTTATAAATATGCTACTATTACTATATATTTTTCAGCAATTTATTATTCTTTCTTTTCAACATGAGTTCAGAACATATTAATACAAAATGTTTGGATGAATAAGTTATAAAGTTGGTCACTATTATGAGCTATGTTTATATATAAGGGACCCTGGGAGAAAATACCACTTTATTTCACTGACTTAATTTCTGTTAAAAGAGTTTTAAGAACATGGATAATTTTGAGTTACAGCGGCTTATTAATATTATACAACCCAAGGGTGAAAATAGGCTAAATATTGACTCATTCAGCAATAAGAGAAATTTCAATTCACTTCTTGAGTAGCATCCTGTATCCTGGCATTACTATTCCTCATAAACAGACTTTTTAAAATTGCTCAGAATGTAAACATAATGATTTAACATCATTGGCTAAGTAACTATGTAAACTGGTCTGGGCTTGTACTTAATTCTCTCTTTTTTTTTTTTCTGAATAAATGATTTAAGTTAAGGAAAATAAAACATTACTAATTCATTCATTTGCAGAATGGTAGGCCCCTGGATGGAAATAAAAATAAAACTTAATTTTTAAAATTTGTTCTTGGTGTTGCCCATTGTTTTGAAGAGGAGAGAATCAATACTACTAAACATCTGATTAAGAAATATTTGTTAAACCTTGAGAGTTTAAATCTGAATTTGTCATAAATCTAAGTATATTAAAAAAAATCTCCATTTATTATTTTAGTTTATTTATCATGTTCTTTCCTCGTCTTTAACCCCAATCAACTTAATTCCAAAACCTGGAAGAAATAGTTGAGATAGTCAAGCTGACCCTGAGATTGTTATTCTTCAGATCTTTTTTCCTCCTCACTCTCCTCTGCTCTGACTTTCAGGGGTGCAGATCCCTGTGGACTGTGTTTCCCAGGTTCCAGTGTCACTTGTTTCTGGGTGGGTTTGGCTAACGGGGAGCATTGTCAAAAGACAGAGTGGGCAAGGGAGAGTGGTGAGGGAGGTGGATATTTTGTTGGAGATTGCTGTTGAGGGTAGCTTCTCTGGCATAGCTCCAGTCTGGCCATGCTTCCCTTCTTCTCTGGACCAGCTCACATTATTCTTGCCTGACATCCAGTGATCTGGCTTCTAGGATCCTCTGTGCCTTCCATTCCATATAGTTGTAGTTTCCTCTGGGACTGATTTCTGAGTCAATCTCTTGCTCCCTATTAGGCATGTAGGTCTTTCATCATTCAGTGACCAACTACTTCCCTGAATCCATTTTCCTCTGTTTTAAACACTTGAAGTTGTTTCTATATTCTTATTTAGACTCTGACTGAGTAAAAGAAGTTTTTATTTTTTTAGAATTTGTAAAAGTTATTATTCTCTGTTTTTTTTTTTTTTTGGTGTATGTGTGTTTATTTATTCAAAAACGTTTTCTGCTTGATTCCAACATTTCAACATGATAAAATTTATACTTTTCTGTTAGAAATTTTTTTAAAGCACACATCTCACTTTAATATTTTCATTTATTAGACTTTATAGTTTTCTAGTATATTCAAATACATTCTAGTTCTTTTTTTTATTTGGGAACAACATGAAAATTTTAGTACGTATATTGCAAAGAAACTTCATGTGAGATTATTATATAAAAAAAAGAGGAGGAATGAGATTAAAGATTAGTAAACAAAGGTATGAAGCAGTCTAAAATAGATATTGTTCCAGGAAAGCATTAAATGGAATACAGAAAGTAACAGAAATTAAATTGAGGACTTTAGGATAATAATTCTGGGTCTCTTAGGAAAGAAAAAGTTGAGAAATAATTAAAGAAAATTGTGTAGTAAGAAAGATAGGAATTACCAATTAAAAGACACAAAATCAGGTCTATAATGAATATTCGGATAGAGGATACACTCAAAGGGTAAAAAAAACAGACTCTGGTAAAGAAACTGTTAGCCTGCTGCTAGATATTAACCCCTCCCCTGCTGTTTTCTTGAGCAAAACCTTGGTTATGTTTATCAGTGCAAGTTCCCAACTAAATAACCACTTTTTCAGACTCCTTTTCAGCTGTAATTATCTATGTAACCAACTTCTAAGCAGCAAGACATGTGAAAAGGTTGCATGTGAAATTCTTTTTTTCCTTATTAAATGACAGTTGGTGCCAATACCTGTCTCCTTCTTCCTGTCTTACAAATAAACGTGATGCTTGAAACTAGAGCAACAGTTTTGTTACTGTGAGATAAGAAGTATGAGAAAGCTATCCCTCTAAGATTGGTAGATTAGCCATATAGAAGAACAGTAAAATACTGGGTACCTGGTAGGATTTTTGATGAGCCAAATAAAAAGTAGCAACTTCCTTTCTCCCAGAATTTTTGGTTGTGAGGACAAATAGACACTTGTTTGTATAAGCTATTGTCAATCAGTTTTGTTTGTTTGTTTGTTTTATATAGTGGAATGTATTCCTAACAGATGGAATATTGCATTGTGCACATTATCAAAAACAAAGTTAAAAAAAAAAAAGCACAATATATTTTTCTTCCACGATAGGTAGGAAGTGGCTAGTATTTGTAGGGCCAATGTGTCTGTAATTAACTTGGCCTTTCCTCCATGACTGCAAGATGTCTGCTGAGGCTCCAATCACTACAGAAGCATCAGAGCTAGAGAAAGAAGCAAATGCAGAGAAAACGATGCTAGTGTGTCTTACCTTTTTTTTCCTAAGAAAAATAATGTTTTTCTGATGACTACCACTGCTTTCATTTGTTTTCATTAGGCCTTAAGTCCACCCTTTGTGTGAGGAAAGTGAGAAACTGGGATGTGATTACTGTGATTGGTTTACATTTTGTCACACTAAAACTAACTCACTATTCTGTTTTCAAGGACAAAGTAGAATGGCTATTGTTAAGATAGATAAAAGTGTCTGTAAAAAAAACATTTAATAAAGCAAAGGAAATCTAAAGTCTTTTACTTTCTTTATAACATTTGACAGATAAGAAGTAAACAACTGTCTAGTCTACTATAATATGCTAAACCAGAAATTATAAACAAAATGGATCTGAGAAAAGAATGGGGAAGCAGAATAATACTTAAATTAAGCACATCAACAAGATTTTTTTAAAAAATAAAGCGAATAAAGTACAAATATAGTGTATTGTATATAATCTCATTTCAGTGCTTTTTCAAAGAAATTAGTAAATGAAATTTCCTTCTTTTCTCTGACAAAGGAGAGAGGACAAGAATTCAGATATTCAATATTTAATGTATTTTAATTATTTCATGTTTTATAAGTACTTGCTAACTTGCTAGTAAAAATAAAGTCACTAATAAATGTACAAATAAATGGACACAAATTGATTATTTCCAAAAATGTTGAATAAGAAAAATATCCAATGAGATAAATAATGTTTTCTTAATAGTTGGGATGATTAGCCCTGATATTTTCAATTTTATTCAGCAAAAGAATAGCACAAAAATACAAATAAATAACAGTTTTTCAAATTTATTTCAGCTTTTGAATGTACTCTCTGATATAAAAATAGTCAGATTTGAATATAGTTAATCAGCTTCAATATAAATTGTGAGATTACAGATATTGATCATGAAAACTATAGATATTCTATAAATATCTTACATTGTTATTATGCTTCATAAAAATTATTTATTGTACATTTTATATTCATTTTGGTTATCTTTATTTTACATGTGAGAAAACTAAATGCAAAGATGTCCAATAACTCATCTATTGATCACAGGTATCAGGAGCACAGATAAAAGCATTCTTTCTCAGTTTTTAAAATTTACTTTGAAACTTTAACCACCTATAGTTCAGGAACCAGAGATTTTTGACTCTTTCAATAAAAGTCATTATTTGAAAGGGGGACTATTCTGACTCATTATTATACAGATGACGTAACAAATGTAATTTCTATATGGTTTAGAAACAAGAACATAATTTATTTAATTGAAAGAAAGGACTGTTTAAGTGAAAGAAAGGACTATTTCTTCTCTTGCTAAAATTTATTATTTCGCAGCCAAGAAATACTTATAAGAGATATTGTAATTTAATGAGGATATATTTTGTACTAAAGTTATAAAATTCAGATTTTATTTTTGTTATTTTTTGTAAATTATTTTACTCTATTTTAACAAAGAGGGATTTTTTAACTTTTATAACTTCTACTAGACATTAGATGAGAATGAGATTCAGTGGATTAAGAAAGAGTTTGGAGTAAAAGAAAACTTTTGAAATTAATATATTTTATTTGTCTAAAGAATTTAAGAAAACGAGTATATACCTTTACACCATTTAATAAGCTCATTGATTCATTATCATAAAATATTTAAGAATACATTTATGGTAAATTTTAAGAGTACTTCTTTTTGTAACCTAAAAATATAATGAATATGGCATTTTAGGTACAATGACTTTTCATAACTCTCTGGATTAAATTAAGATTGTTACCATGACACAAGAGATATATCATAAAATGTAGAATTTTAGAATTGCAGGAAATTATTGAAACATTTTATTTTATAGTGTGAAATTGTGGCCCAATTAGATTAAATGATTTATTCAAGTCCTCAGAGCTGTTTAATGAAATCCAGCGCAGAAGGCAGCTATCCTGACCACAAAAAGGCAAAAGTTCACCTAGTATTTTTGGGTTTCGATAATACCTGGTATTTCATCTACAATATCTATCCAGCATAAGAACTGTGAAGGATGCATGCTAATCAATTCAATATAGAAGTTCTATTGTAAATTCAGGGGGAATATTTTAGCATACTTTATGCGCACACACAGGTATGCACACATTCTTAACAATTCAGAATTAAAATTGGAAAAGTATTATTTTTGAAATAATATTAAAGTTTCAATAGATGTTTATTCTCCACATTTTTTTTTTTTTATTCTGCTATGTGACTGGAAAAATTCTCATTATCTGAAATTGCAGAGAGTGTGTTTCTTAGTCTGGTTGGGGCTTATTTAACTAAATAACACATTAGGTGGCTTAAAAATAACAAATTTATTTCTCACAGTTCTGGAGCCTGGGATGTTCAGAATCATGGCAGCAGCATGGTAGTTATGGTGAGGGCTGTCTTCCTGGTTGATAGTAGGTGGCATCTTGCTCTGTCCTCACATGGTAGAAAGGGCTAGTGATCTCTGTGCAGTCCCTTTCATGTGAATACTAATCTCATTCATGAAGTTTCCATCCCTATAAACTAAACACCTCCCAAAGACCCCACCTCCTAATATCATCATCTTTGGGGTTATGATTTCAAAATATGATTTTTTTGATATTCAAACCATAGCAGTTTGTTTATATGTCAGAGGCTTTTTAATCATCTGGATTGAATCATCTATATTGTACAGAGGAGAATGTTTTATTTTCCATGTTTAGGCATACTCTTGGTGTAACCTTTAACCATGAGTATCCTGGCACTCCTAATCCCTGCATTGTTCAAGGGTCAACTGTATTGCATTTTCATTGTTCCAACAGAATTAGATATTCTGCTGGACTGTAAAGGTTGTTTGTTTCTATCATTGTAGGCAAGACTTTTATGCTTTTTAAAATAAATTCCAGCTTTGTTCTCTTAATTATCTTATAGGTAGATTTGATTTTCCTTTAATTTTCTAAAACTGTCATTCTTCATCTAATTCTTTATACTAACTAATATGATATAACTTCCTTTCTAAGCCCCTTTATTGAATTAAGACTCTTTATTAATTTAAATACCAGTCATTGGATATTTCAAACCTTAAACATAGAAGAGAATGTTATCAATTTATTAGTAATCCAAATTCCAGCTAAAGATGCTGCCACTTACTTAGCAAACTAGATAACAATTAGCTAAAGAGAAGACTCATTTTAATTAAAGCTGTCTAGCTAAAATGAAAGTATTCATGCACGGTTATTTTCTTGAACACAAATTCCTTATAACATACCATTCATCTGTAGCTCATACTTATAGAGGCATTGTTGATCTTTAATGTCTATAAATGTATTCTGTGTAGCTATAAATCAAAGAAAAATTATACCAGTGATCACTGCTCTGGACATGTATAAGATTTTCTTATATCAGAAAAATTAAAAGAGTCTACGGCCATGCTACCCTAAACAAGCCTGATCCCGTCTGATCTCCGAAGCTAAGCAGGGTCGGGCCCGGTTAGTACTTAGATGTGAGACCACCTAGGAAGACCAGGAGCTGTAGGCATAAAAAAATAAATAAATAAAAGATAATTAACAAATAGGCTAATATTTAGAAGACTATAGATAGAAAATAGAGTTATTTCCAGATGTGTCAAGCAAAGTGCCATGAACATAAAACTATTTATCTCAACTGCTAATTGGTGATTATAGAGACAGTTAAAATTACTTGGTAAACTATAAATAAGTATAAACATATGAGCACGACATAAGATGGTATGAAATTAGAATATAGTACCATGGCAAGCATCTACTTCTGAGGGAAGTAGATAAACTAAGATTCTTAGTAAGTTTTAGCCTAATATTTTATCTAATTTTAATGCTTTATATTCAAATTATATCTTGAGAGGAAATTTTAAATATTTAATGGATAGTAATATGGAAACATAGCAGAGTTATTCTGTGGTGTTCCAAAGGTAGACATTGTATTATGCATTTGAATAAAGATCAGATTTTGATTCAAGAGGAGTACATTTATTAAAGCTGCTAAGAATTTTATAAAAAGGAGCTAAAGCCCTGCGATTGGAGCATAGAGCATAGGGGACCATACTTTAGCACACGTAAACCAATACATTGTTTAAATAGTTTGCTAGATAATTAAAAGTCATGCATATATTTTCAAAAGCATAATGTGGAAGTTCTGAATAGGCTATAATCCATGAAGAAATAACAAAGTAAATTAGGTGCAACAGAAAGGCCACAGTATAAAAAATACAAATAAACTTTAAGCAATGTTAATTAATAAAAGTGCAGTAAAAGTAATAATTACACTGAATTAGCTTAGACATAACAACATATTAAAAGAGACACATTGGTAAACTAAATATCCAAGGTTAGAATAATCAGGATGATGAGAGACTAGAAATAATATCATTTGCGAAGTCAATGTGTTAATTGAGAAAGATGACCTTAACAAAGAGAACATTATGAAATATTTACTTTCTGACTTCAAATTTTTGTTAGTCACTTAAATGGTAGGATTATTTTTATAATATTATGTATAAACAAAAACAAGGATCAAAAGATGAACTGCAGGGAAATAATCTTTGGCACAATAAAGGAAGAATTATGTAATATTTTTGACAGTGAATATGATCCTTTTGAATTAATATTTTCACATCATTAGAAAAGTACATTGAAGCTTATGTTCTTCAGTCAATGTTGGGGGCAGTGTGGGAATTTTGTTCGAACTGATTATATCATATATAATCTCAAAGGCCCCATGGATTACTCTAGAGTCGATTTTAATTGTAAGCAAAAAGTTTTCCTATTACTCATTTTCATTATAAAAACTCAAGGACATTTTGCTCAGGAGTAGAAAATTAAGTTTTCGTGATAAATGCAATGTATATACCTTCTATATGTCAATTTAATATCCTAGTATAAATACCTAAGATAACTAACACATTTTGGAATGCGAATTGATCAAATATTTAAATGGAAAATTATGCAAAATTTGAAAAAGAAAATATTTATGAGAAGAGCTGAGAAATCTTTTATTACTATGACCAAGCCCCCGTCAGTAACTGAAAACATAAATAAACTTACTACATAATAAAAACTACATGAAAAAATAATACCATAAGTAAAAGATGTTAAAACACTGAGAAAAATAAAATAACAAAAGACCAATATCATTAATATATAAAGATCTCCAAAATTTGAAATGAAGAAATGAGATGAATAAACAACTCAAAATAAAAGCAAATTGCTCTGCAATTATTAAAAAGTGCTCAATATTGCTCATTATAAGTGAAATGCAAATTAAATCTAAATAGTTAGGAGGGAACTTTTTAGGCAGATAAAAATACTCTATCCTTAGGTAGTCCTTATGTGAGTATGTACATTTTTTAAAAGTACACTTGAAACTTGTGCATTCTACTCTGTATAATTAAACCTCAATTAAGAACAAACAAAACAAAATAGCAAAACTATTTGGTGAAGGATTTTTCATAGTTTGGGACAACAAAGTATTGAATCACCAAACCAAAATTACCTGAATCATAAATATTAGCCAGTACCAAACTTTATTAATATTTCAAAATATACAGGCCATCTTGAGGCTTGTAAAGCATTCTTTTTATGAGAAAGAAGTCCAAGACTATTAACAAAGCACCTAAAGATTCATTAGAATGCATTTTGGATCAGATTTAACATGCAATATTTAAGCAATACATCAGAATATTACCTTCACAGAGAAAGATGTTTTAGTTATGGAACATCCCTCTGTCATTATCTTACTAAATAGTCTACTTGCATGAAAATCTCTAGCCAACATTCCTCACTAGTCAATACATTTCCTATGAATTCTGCCAGTGACATTTCATGAAAAAGATTTCCTATTATTTTTCTGTTAGTAAATATCATTTATGTGCACTCCCAGATATTTGTTTGGTGACATGTTTACAAGGTAATCTGAACAGTCATTCCATTTACTTGGGAATTCTGGAAGAGAGAAGGCATGCTAACTAATTCTTTTCTAACTAGTTTGCTTTCTGATCTCAGGCAATATCTCCTTGCAGCAGACTTCTCAGGTATCTTTTAATTACTTTAAAGCATTTCCGCAGTATTTTATACAAAATAATAAGACACATAATGCCCAGAAAACTACTGGGATCAATATTATTTTTATATAAACGTGAATTAAAATGGAATCTTTTTTGGTGTATACCTCTATGGGTTTTAATGTAAGTATAGATTTATGTAACCACTATCACTGTCAGGATACAGAATGTTGTATTACCCCCGAAAACCGCCTCATGTTGCCCCTTCTTGACATACCTACTCCCATTCCTACCTCTGGCAACTAACACTATAGTTTTTGTCTTTCCCAGAATACCATATTAATGGAATCATATATATGGAACCTTTTGAAATTGGCTTCTCTCACTCAGCATAGTATCTTTGAAATTGACCCAAGCTGTTCCTTGTGCGAATATTTTGTTCTTTTCTATTGCTGAGAAGTATTCCATAGTAGGGATATTCTTCTGTTTGTTTATCCATTCAACTTTTCAGGACATTTGGATCATTCTCAATTTGGGGTAATTATGAATGGAGCTGCTATTAATACTTGTATGCTATTAAACATGCTATTTCCATTCCATCAATGGCCTCTGTTGAGTTTCTTTATTCAAAAATTTCTCTCCAGTACTCAAGATGTGACAAACTGTTCCTAGTTTTTAAGATTATTTGATGTCTTTTCATAATGAAACTCTTTCAAACCACAACTCAATAACAGGTAGCAATTGTCTCTGGAGTAATCTGTAAAGCAGCATTTACATCCCAAACCCCAGAAGTCTTCTCCCTTAGCAGCATTCTGGTGTTGTTAGTGACTCGAGTCTACATGCTCTCTAAATTAATCTGAGGAGCTGGAATGTAGCTTAGACCATCAACCCTTATAAGTCCCTTAATGCTAATTTTTGCTTAGTATACTATTAAAAATTAAATTCTAATGAATAATAGGGGTCCAGCCTATCTCTTAAGTAGGGAATGTGATTTCATCAAAATTAATGAGTCCCGCAGGTTTCTGGGCATCCTCTTTAGTGATGAGATAAATGAGAATTTTTTTTTTTTTTTTCAATTTGAGGGATGTTCCTCTTTTTTCTAGCCCACTTTATTTCAAACTTTTCACATTGAACCCAGCCTGGCTATTGTTTATTAGCCAGTCTCTTTATATCATAAAGGTGATACTCTAACTATACTCTTTGACTACTCTGACATATCTTACTTTGAGAAGACAATTAATAATGATACTATCAATAGATACACTAATTTACCTTTAATTTTTATCAAGTCCAAATTCTGCCATACTAGATTGTCAGTTTGCCAGTAACTTTAAATATCCCAATGACAAAACCTGAAATGTATATCGAATGACTCCATGCTTGACAATCAATAAAAATACAAGTTGTGCCTGAGTTCCAAGGTCAACATCAAAAAGAAGGCATCAACCAAGGCTTTTATGGCCTGAGTTAGTTTCCTGAGCTATTTTTGAATAAAAATTGGCTACAAATCTTATATTTTAAAATAGTGCCACAGTTGAGATAATTTAAATGAAAAATAAAAGTTCTGAATATTTTATGAAAAATCAAGTTTGAAAATTTATTTTCAGAAAACTAAAATGTGTCAGCTAATGTAGGTGATAAAAACCATATTTCTGAGCTATTTTGATATGAAATATGCTATAAAATTATAGTTTTAGAAATTACTTTGAGATGATTTTAATGAAAAACCTGATTTTTAAAATTTTTGATGAAACAATGTATAAAAAAAGCAGTGGCTAATTGTGTGATTTTTAAAGTACCCATTTGACGTCTTTAAATAATGACTCTATGTCCTTTTGCTCTCAGAAAGGTCATAGTTGATCTGTTTGATGATAACCTAATAGTGAATACTCTGTCCTCTTCTTTGACTCATCAATAGCATTTAAGACAACTGTTGCTGGAAGTAGTTTTTTTTCACTTTAGTTTTAAAGTCATGACACTCTCGTTTTTTACCCCCTCCTGCAACCATTCTAGTCCAAGCGACTTCTACATTACTTTTATTTACCATCCCTGAAGTCTATGAAGCCAAACTGAGTTTGTAAAATATGTCAGATTCTGAGATTTCTTGTCTCAAAACTCTCCGATGGCTTCCTATCTCTCTAACAGTAAAAGCAAGTATCTTTAAAATGGTCTGTAAGCAAGTATGTCTTCTAAGCTCGTATTACTTCTTTGGATTCAGCTTTCATTATTCTCTCTCCTCCTCATTCAGATCAAGCCATAGTGGCCTACTTGCTGGTCTGTAAGCAAGCCGGGCAAATCTATCTCAGGGCCTTTGCACTTGCTGTTTTCCTTGAGTATAATTTCTCCAGATATTAGGATGAGTTGTTTACATACTTCATTCATGTTGTCACTCAAATGTCACCTCTTCAATAAAGCCTTCTTGAGGTACCTTGTTTTTCTCCTGTGATTGATCATTCCTGTTCTCCTTTCTCATATTATTTTGTTTCTTTGCATTTACTACTTTAAAAACACTGATTTTGTTTCTTATTGGTTTTCTAATTTATTATATTTTATGTTACTTAAGAATAAAGATTTTTCTTTACATGGACACTGATAAATTAGCACTGCCTAGAACAGTGACCACCTGGTGCATAATATATTCATTGTTTGACAAATGCATTATTTTTTTTTTTTTGAGACATTATGTCTGTGCCATAGAAATTTATGTGGAAGAATCCCGGCATGGGGAAATTAATGTTCAGAGAAGGTAAAAGACTTGCAAATTATTTCTATTCATTTGTAATATGTATACTAGCAAAAATAATGGCAATTTTAAGAGAAACTTAAGGATATATATGCTTTAACAATACTTTTCAAAGGGCTCTTAAATCTATGATGTGATTAAAGCATCAACAAAAAATTTTTAAAAATAACACTCATGTTTCAACCAGAGGAAACCTGCATTCCATACATTTTGCTACATTGCTGTCTATGGTGGACTGCCTTCTTCTGAAAACTTCAAATGACTTTGGTCGTTTAATTATACGAATTTATTCCAATCTAATTTTGAGAGGATTTTGTTTGGTTGGTTTATTTTCTATATTGGTTAATGTTGTTAAAAGCATAAGTAAAAATTAAATACGTAGACTTGATATGATGATAATCATAGAACTGCAGGTGAGGCAACAAAACGAATGTTGTCTTAAGTCAACACATTGATTAGGAATATTAGTAGGAAAAAGTACTTATTGGCTCCTGGAAATTTTCAGATGTGCCAGGTGATAAGGTCCTTGATATCCACATAATTGTTCTATTTAGAACCAAAAGACTTAGATTTAATCCGGCCTCTACTCCATGTTAGCTATGTGGGATCAAACAACTTTCTGTTAACTGCTCAAGCAATTTTCTTATATGTAATGAGAAACTTCTCATTAACCTTGTAGAGTTGCTGTGAGAGTCAAACATAATGTATATGAGGTATCTAACAGAGTGTCTATTTAGTATTTATTTGATGCATGGTATTAAAATGTCTTTGTTATTTAGTTTTTTGATTGGTTAAATATCTATTTAGTTATATGTGCAGTTTTGTTTATTTATTCGCTTATTAATTATGGATAAGTTTAGCTGACATAAAACAAGCCTGCAATAATAAACAATACATTTATTTCTCATTACCTTTATAGTGGTTTTTGCCTTTTGTTCTTGTAAGAAATCCCAAATGTCTAATGGAAATATGGGAAGAAAAAATAAAAGAAAAAAATGACCTTGTTAAAGATTACTAATCAAACATTGCATGAATGGCTATCTCTGTGTTGTAACTCTAAACACCTTGATAAAAGCTTACACAAGACTTTTTAAAGTTAAATTATAAATGTGATTAAGCCAATGATCATCATAAGAACATTAATTAAATCTGCCACTTTCTGCCACATGATCCAATTTTTCTTTAATAAGTTTCATAGGTCAAAAGCTCTCAAATGAGCTAACCAGAAATTCCTGAGCGGGGGATCACATGAACACTCAAAGTCAATTGTGCAGTATAATATGAAATTAAATTTCATATTTATAGACACATCTTAGACATGTGTTTACTCAAATTACAGAAAATGTTGAAAAGCTTGATTGAAAGCATACATGTTATCTCTACTTTATGAATTTTTGTTTTTCTAAAATGCTGTTTTTCTAAGTTCAAGTAACTTTAAATTTTCATCACTAAAGTGAGCATCATTGTTTCAGATCAGGAAGATGTTGTTCATCAGTTCTAATCTTTCACTGTCATGTTCATTGAATAAAACAAACAAACAAAACCCTTACATTTTAAAAAGTGTTTATCTAATCAGTCAGGGAAATATTAAACCTGAAATAGTTGAGGATGTTGAATATACAGAAATGTTAGTTGTCTTTAGTGGAATTTAGAGAGAGAGAGTGCATGAATGTCTCAAAGTATATTTTTATTTCTGAGGATTTGTTTGTGTTGTCACATATTGCCTGCATTTCTATCCCATATCGATTCATACTTAATTTTATTACTAACTGTATTTCAAAAAATATGATTTGAATAATTTTGTCTGGAAAACAATAGCATTATTTGGTAAATAAGTTAAATGCTTTAAAGAATGAACAAGATTTATCTCATTCATACTATGCCCTCCACTAGCTGAAGCTTAGAGTTAAAAGTAGGTAAGGATTAGTAGGTTAATATTCATTATTAGTTAATATTCATTATTAATTAATATTTAATTAGTTGTCTTTCAAAATGTCATATTGATTATTTTCTCATTTGGGGCATCAGTTTTTGAGCAAATTCTGTATTAAAATGTTAGGAAATTTAAAAATAAGTTAATAGTTCATCAAATAAAATATAAACTTTCTAATTTTGAATAATTTTTTTTTACCTCAAGTACCCTGACCATAAGAATATTTAATTTTTTAATTTTAACAGTTTGTATGGGTTGCAATAATCACAACTTATAAATCCTTAGTTAGAAAAATAAAAATATTAAAATATTTGTAAGTGATTTTAGGGTTATTAAGACTCAAATAAGAATTAGGTTGAACATTTTTACCTTCTTTCATCTTTTAAATGACTGGGGTTTAATATTTTGAATCTTATAGATTTAAACTTGATATTTTTCTCTTGGTATCATATTGGCTCTGTTGTGGTCATTGGGGACTATCTATATATCTCAATGAATGTGTAAGCAGATTGTCCAAGGAAAACAGGGTCATTCTGGACAACAGTGAGCATACAAATTATATTTAACAACAGATCCCAACAGTATGAGTTTGGCCCCACTGTACTAATCTTTTTCTTTCTTTCTTTCTTTTCTTTTTGTTCTTTTCGTCCTTTTCTTTCTTTTCTTTCTTTCTTTTCTTTCTTTCTTTTCTTCCCTTCCCTTCCTTCCTTCCTTCCTTCCTTCCTTCCTTCCTTCCTTCCTTCCTTCCTTTCTTCTCTTCTCTTCTCTTCTCTTCCCTTTTCTTTTCTTTTCTTTTCTTTTCTTTTCTTTTCTTTTCTTTTCTTTTCTTTTCTTTTCTTTCTTTTCTACTTATATTTCAAATTATCTTTTAGGATAAAAATCTGACTCTGTCATTGTGGAACATTACCAAATACACTGAATTTATAGAATAAATTGTAACAATAAATGTTATCTTCTAAGAGCAGAGTGCCCCCAAAATGTTTCTGAAGTTTAGAAATAAAAGAAAATACAGCTTTCAGTTTGCTGTCTTATAAGGTCTTAAAAGAGTTGTTCTAATCTGCACACACTACTTCTTTCTTCAAATCACCTGCATAGTGTTCTCTCTGCAAAGGACAAAGAAAAAAAAAAATGTAAATTTAGGATGACCCTGAGGGAATGGTCCTACCAAATCAGTGCCTTCCTAAATCTACCTTAAGGTCATAAGTTTGTTGCATGCTGGCCATTAAAAGTATGATGGGAAATGTTAAAGATAAAAATGTCCAAGCAAAGCTGTGTGATACATACTGTATGTAGGTAATCAAAAGTTGATATCTCTTATGTGCTTGCTCCCTCATCTGGCCTGTAGTTCAACTCCTTTCTCAAGTTTGCTCCCTTGATGTTAGGAATGGACTATACATTTGCAATCACTGTTTGTATTGTATACCATCAATTTAAAATTAGGAGGATTGTTTTGTGGTAGTTATTTTTATTATTGTTATTAATTGCCCATGACAAGATAAAATGCAAAGGCAAATTTTGTAAATAACCTAATGTATTTTATGCAACATTTTGAATAGAAAAATGAGAAAGCTCAGGCCAAGGGTGCTATCTTGACTTGCTTAAAGTCCGGTAGCTAGTTCGTGTGAGAGCTAGGATGAGGACTAAAACCCCTAAATCTTTTTTTCCTTTTTTTTTTTTTTTTTTTTATGCCTACCACACCTGGTCTTCCTAAGTAGTCTCCCATCCAAGTACTAACCAGGCCTGTCCCTACTTAGCTTCCAAGATCAGATGGGATCAAGCTTGTCCAGGGTGGCATGGCCGTAGATACCTAACTCTTAATCCAATGAATTTCTTTTGTTTATAAATTGGTTGGTTTCTTTTTGTTACTTATTTTTGTTTAATTTATTTTAGTTTTTAAATATATAATGTTAAAAGAATTCTATATTTTAGATAGTATATATAAAAACACATGGCAGAATGGGGCTGGAAAAATAATTAGGTATATTGATTGCTTAAATTAAGATATCAAAGTAATTGATTAATGCAATCTTAATTTATTGTGACTTTGTTAAATTAATATTTGTTAAATAGAGCCTGGAGGTGTCAGATGGTGAGCCATGGTTCAACAAAAGATCATTAGGGTAAATGAAATAGAAAAGTATATCACTCACAGGTCATGGAGGACATACAGGGCACGCCTCAGGAGCAACTGAGGAGGCAAGACAGGGTGTATGTAGAGAGAAGGCATCGGCCTTCATTAGAGTCCACTAGTGAAGTGCTTTGTGGTTCCCAGGCCAAGGCCAGATTGGTAAACTGAAATCAAAAAGAGCTGGGGTTTCGGTGAGCTTTCAGACTTTTATCTAAGGGGAGCAAAAGGGGAAGGCCCTGATGTATGGGGAAAATGAGTAAGTCATATCGGGAACTTACATTTACTTGTCACCCACGGGCTTGGGCTGAGCCAGGGGCTAGTGTCAGTTCAAGGCCCCCGCAGATCATTTGGCCACCCAAAATGTATATAGGGGCAGCAACGGAATAGTTTAGCTAAACTCTCAGCATAATTGTATTTTCTTTTCACCAAATGCACATAATTTAAAATCAACAGAATTAAAGTAAATGTCCATCTCATCTCATGTTTATAAGGTTAAAATGACACCATGTACTTCTTTAGATACAAGTTGGAGTTATTTCTCTAAGTGTGCATAAAATATTGCTTAAATAATCATGCAGAAAGATATATATGGGTTTATTTCTAAATTTTTTCTGTTACATTAATTTATCCATCCTTTTATCAATACCACACTATCTTGATTACTGTAGCTTTATAGAAGTCTTGAAATCATGTAGTGTGAGACCTATTGTACTTCTTTTACCAGATTTTTAAAATTATAGATCCTTTGCATTTCCATGTAAATTTTAGTCAGCACCTCAATTTCTATAAAATAGCCTGTCGTTTTGATTTAATTGAATTATATCTATAAATCAATTTGTGGTAATTAGCATATAAAGAGTGTTCTTTCAAACCATGACATATATTTGTTCTTGATTTCTTTCCATTAGATTATTTATACTTTGGTATAGCTGGCTAAACATATAACTTTTTATGGCTTTGATGGCAAGATAAATAGAATTTTTTAAATTACATTTTACAATTTTTTTTTGCTAATATACAAGAAATAGTAATATTTCAAATCTTGACCTCGAGTCTGTAAACTTTTTAAATTTTCTATGTGAACCATTATGTTGTTTGAAGACAGATTAATACCTTTCTTTCTAATGTTATTCTTTGATATATTTTTTTCATTGTACTGACTAGAGCCTCTTTCTAATATTGCATAGAAGTCAGAATAGATATCTTTATTAGTCCTAACTTAGAAGGATTTAAATAGCTTAATAATTCACCCATTTTCCAGTAGTTTAGCTATAACATCTTTTAAATGTCATTTATCAGATGAGGAAATTTCTATCAAATCTGTTTGTTAAGACTTATTTTTCTGTCATGAATGGTTGATGGATTTTTCAATTGCCTTTTCTGGCTTTATTGAGGCCAATCCTTTATTTTCTTTCTAATTCTGTTAATGTAGTAAATTACATAATTAAATTTCAATTTTTTCTAACTTGACCTCTGGGGAAAAAAAATCACCTGTCCACCATGTATTTCACCCCCCCCCACTCTTTTCCATATTACTGAATTCAACTTGCTAATCTTCTGTTGATTTTTTTTTCTTTTGTATTTGAGTCTTTATGGCCTGCCATTTGATTATTAGAAAGGAAAATATCTGAAGGATTTCATGCATGAAATGTATAGTGTAACAACAAATATTTAGAAAAATGATGTAAGATTCTACTTTATTACAAAGGAAGAAGTGAAATGGAAACGTTGACTAGGGTTGGGGGGCATTGGGAAGGAATGTTGATTTACAATGAAGTACTGTTGTCCTTGAGGAAAGACATCTTGTTTCCTACAAACCCTACACATTATTCCAGAAACAACCTGGAATAGGGGAAAGTTAGAATCATAGTTCAGTTTTGGGATCTATTTGTACACAAATAGACAAAGAAAACCAGGTGCTGCTTTTTTCATTTAACATCTGGGAGACAATGGTCTCTTTCTCAGAGTGTATGTATAGCAATAGCAGACTAGAAATATATATCTGGCTCCATAAGATAGAAAGGGTCTGGGACAACTTACAAATTGTTTATGACCCAAATGTTAAGGTTACCTAAATATTTCTGTTAAGGGAACATGGAAGTGTCTGATAGAGGACCAGGGGATTTAAGAAGGGTCATTTCTGGGATGAGTAGGAGGCATAGTGACTCACGTGGAAACAAGAGAATTGAATGGAAATATTAGTCAAATCCAGCATTGACAGAAGATGATGATTAATTGTCAGTTGCCTTTCTATATCCAAATCACCCAGACCTTCAATTCAAACACAAAGAAATGAGAAAAGGAATAGGAAATCTGCAATTCACTGAAAAAACTCAGAATTCAGTGACTTATTTGTATCGATAAAGTTAAATTTCTGCCATCAAGTAAACTGGTCCATTAAGATAAATATTATATTGAACTATGAGAAAAATGAAGCTAGTTTTATTTATGTGTTTTCTGAAATGAAAAATAACTATAAATGCTAATTAGTTGAACCTTACCTATTTTTTTCCAAATAACTTTTGTGACCAAGATAATTATGTGTTTTGTTTAACCCATATTCCGAGTTAATTTATATGTTTTCTTTCTTTGATTCCAAGATTAAAAGAAGTAGTTTTCTCTTTCTAAGTTTGTTTTGGATTTTTAAAGTCTTTTAATTATGATCACTATTCTTTCTTGTATACTGTTCCTAAAATGCAAGGTTTCAAATTGGGGAATTATTCTTTAATAATTATTATGGTAGGTAAAGCAGTGGTTGGCTTACTTCAGTCTTTACTAGAGGGCATACCAGTTGTTTAAAAAACAAGATCTAGTACTGACTTTTTCTTTGCAAAGAAGATGGTATATTATTGCCTTGTGTGGAAATGAGTTTTTAAAAATTTTATGCATATTTGTCACATCCTTAAGTGTAATATTTTCCTTCTGAAATATTATACATCTTTCTTTTCTCAACTAAAATTGTATTTCATTTTTAAATTAGGCTTTCAGTATTTTCATCTGATCTGAACCTTGGTTTAACTGCTAGCTTGATAAACATGCTCTTTTATTTTCATAGAAAATTAATAATTTAATGGCTACTATGGATCAGAATCAATAAAATCTATGACCTAAAGCTAGCCAGGATATATATAAAATTAAAGAATTGTTCCTCTTTTAAATAAAGAAGAGAAAAGCAAAACTATGTTTTTCAGATATATATTTGTTTTTATCTGTTGTTTAGAAAATTAAATGTAGTTAAAGTAGTTATCCATGGACTTGTTCACCTGGATTAATATTTCTGAAATGTATAAACAAACAGAAGAATGCTTGGCTTCTATTTCATTATTAGAAGACAATATGAAAATTTAAATGATTAAATATTTGGATGAAAGAAAAAATTATTTTAACTAATTAATTTCAGAGATGGTGTTGGATTGGCCCATAGCACATTAACTTTTGAGTGTCTCTTCCTAAATGCTCAGAAGCTCATTTAGCAGCAAATGCAAGTCCAGGGACACCTGTAATGTTACTGTTTCTAGAGCATTGTTTTCTTCCATATCTCAGCGATCAAGCTGAGGCTCATAGACACTGAGCTACCAAAGTAATCTTCAATCTGAGGTTCTGTTCTGTGCTTTAGGTATAGGCACTTATGAATAACTGCACTGCTCAAAATACCAAGTCTATAATCCATTAGGAATAATGTTTTGGAACCAAAGCAACTTTGAGAGAATATAGTCGATACAGATGAATTAAAATATCATGAATAGTAAAGCAGCATCTATTTAGTTTTCTACTAGGAAACTAAAATAGAACAGGAAAGTCTGGTTGATATTGGGATTTACTCCATGTACTTAACAAATTTTATTTAGAAATGGAGTTCTGTAAACACATTAGATTAACATTTATTAAAATTTATGACAATAAAAAATTGTCCAATTACTTTAGAGTTTGCATTAAGAGATAAATAAAGCATATGATATTTACTGATTAATACAATTTCACTGAAAAACTGTATTTCTTCAAATAATTTATAATTCTTAGCTTTTAGAGTAACAGCTTAATTTTATGTCCAGCTTGAAGTGATATTTTACTGTATTGCCTACCTACTTTTTAATGCACAATATATTTTATTTTGTCAACTGATATAACCAGTAACTCATTCATATTCATTTATATAATGTGTGCATTTGAAAATTAATTAAAAAGAAGAAAATAATTCATCATGCAACACTAAACAATTTTTTACATTTGATTCAGTAGATTTCTAAGGAAATATATTCATAGAGTAAATTTCTTTATCTAAGTATACAGTAGATGATACCAAGTATTTAAAAGCAAGGCCTTTGTAGCTCACTCTGCAATGTATTAACTTATTGTTAGAAACAGACTACTCCTTTGATATTAATTCACAAAAATTAATTTGAATAATTTTCTTGCTAATTTATTCATAAAACAGGAAGATAATAATGATAAGTTTTACGTAATGTTTTTCACATGGAATTCAATACTTTGATGTACTTAAAAAGTAACTATGAAGTGGATAAATATGCATTCAAGTTTTTGATCTTTTAAATACTTACATTTTCAAATCATTTTAAAAACTTTAGAAAAAGAACTGTGATTGTATTATACTTAGATTATTATAACATAAAATAAATGTAAAATGATAAGTAACTATAAAAAGGCCCAGGAATTTCTCCTGAGATATGAAGCAAAACTATAATTAAAACCAAATAATTAGCCTATATGAAAAGCTGAAAGTTTTTATTAAGGTGACCCAGTAAATCGCAAAGTAAATTAGAAATATCTTAAATTATCAAATAGGTAAAGCTTATTCATGGTCAACATAGGCATGCTGCTTCTATAAAATCAAATATTTCAAATTCTGCAATTTGATGATGGAACAGTTTTCTTTTGCTTGTGTTAATTCAACATCTACAAACAAATTTGGCAATAAAATTTATTATATAGCTTTTTAAAAATTGAAAGTAACTTGTTAATTACAAAGGTATTGGAGACATCTTTATTCTTTATTAATCTAATAATCAATATGTGTAGGTCTTTTCTGCCATATTTCCATAAATCTCTTTAAGATTTTTTTTTTTTTTATTGACTGCTTACAAGTAGGCAGTGCCCCTAGTGTGAGTATGCAATTTTTGAGCAGTCTTCAGAATCAGTCTAGAACCTGGAAGGATAAACCTCGGAAGAATGACTTCTTTGTCTCTAGTCTCTGTCTGTGGTACATACCTCCGTCATTTTGAGCCACATATCTCATCTCTCAGCCAAGTTACTGCCGTCATAATTCAGGGACCAGACCTTCAAGGGGATTGGCCAGTCAGCAAATCAAAACCAGTAGGCCCAATCTAGCTTGCATCCCGTTTTTGTAAATAAGTTTTATTAGAACACAGCCACACCCTTTTGTTTACATATGGTCTATAGCTGCTTTTATGCTACAACAGCACAGTTGACTAATTACAATAGAACCTGTATGCTTAAAAAGCATAAAAATTTAATATCTGGCCTTTTACAGAAAAGGTTTGCTGACCTTTGCTATACAGCATTGAAGATTAATTAATTATTCCTCTACTAACAACATGGATTAATTTCGAAAACAATATTGACTAAACAGAGGTTGACATATTATGAGATTTCCTTTTTTTTCAGGGTTCAAAAGGAGGTAAATCAATGGTTGCTGTCCAGTCAGTTTAGGATAATCTGTTGGGGGAAGTATTGACTAGAAGGCACATGGAGAGCACTGCTAGTGTGACAGGACTGTTTAATTTCTTATTTTTGTTGGCAGTTACAAAGTGTGTTTACTTTGTGAAAACTTTTTGAGCCATACATTTGTCACTTTTGCACTTTTAAATGTGTATGTTATATTTCAATAAAAAGTTGAAAGGGGCAAGTATGTAAATTGTCATGGAGAGAAGGCTTGAATCTACTGCCATCATAGAATGTGAGAATAAGTCCTACTGGATAACTTTTATGGGATCTGATAGCATCATGAATTTGAAAGGTTTTTCTGTGTCAACTGCATGAGGGTGGTCTTAGCTGAACATTGGTTCAAGTGGTCTATTGTAGTCTCAGGGATTCCCAGTCCTCTTTCATACAGTGAGTACAATGGTTGGGATGATATGCAAAGCCATTTTTAGCAAGAATTACCCTAGCTATATGCAGAAAATCTCTAGATGGGAAATAATGCTATGATTAAGGAATATCAAGGTCATCTTGCTTGCCATTCATGACTTGGGTAACCAGACAAACAGAGGACTCAGACCCTCAAGAAAAACCTCCACATTTCACCTCTCAGCCAAGCAAGAATAGAAAATCTGTAATCCAGGATTTATTCACAGGAGGAGTGACTAGACAAGTGTGTATCCTGGAATTGGCCTGTGACCTTAGAAACTAGAGTAAAAATGGAAATATATAAGTAAATTCTGGAATCATTGGGAAAGAACAAGATGTTAAATACAGAACACACTAGACAGAGAAAAACAACTTCCCAAAGCAAATATTCCCCAATTGAGGTTGTTAAGAAAATATTGCAGTTTGAGACGCAAAATGGAGCTGAGAAACATCAGCGAACAAAGAGAAAAGTCTTTTATAGTGCACTCGTGAATTTTCAGAAGAGCAAAATTATATCAGCTAAGGGTGGTGAACAGGCTTTGACAGTACTTTACTTCAGTCATTATTATTAGTGAGTTAGTGTTCTGTGTGGTAAAAGCAAAGAATTTCAGTGTACCTATTTCAGTTCTGAAAATGTATGCTCATTTTAACACTTTGATTCACATAACTGAAAAGCGACTAAACACAAGCTGTAGACAACTAGAGGAGAAAAATACACATCCACAAGACAAAATTATAAATATTTATATCCCACTCACGTAATTTAAGAAATTTTGAAAATGATAGCTATGCATGAAAATATTTAATTCATCCTACCAGAAGTAAATATCTTTGTTTAAATAATAATTTATTTAAATAATAATTTATGTTCAACTGTGTTCCAATTCCAATAGACAAAGCTACAAGGAGAAAAAGCTAACCACACAAAAATGCTTGAATGAAGAGACTAACATTAGCACATTCTAGCACTTCTTAAGTTTTCTCTGTCATCACACCAAACATAAGGGTTAAAATCAAAAAGATTTCAACACCAAATGTTACTGAGGATATAGAACAAATGGAATCCTCATATATTACAGTTGGGAATATAAAAGTGATACTATACTGTAGACAAGTCTTTTGCAGTTTCTTTTGAACATACATTTCTACTATACTCCATAATTAATCTCCATGAAAATATATGCTCGTAGAAGTATATTTATAGCAACATTATTCATAAGAGCTAGCAATTGCAAAAACAAAGACAAAACAAAACAAAATTGTCCATTAAGAGGAGAATAGATACATGAGATATGGTTCAACCATACAATGAAATACTATTCAGCAATATAAAAGATTGAATTTCTAATGACTGAAGTTAAAGACCTTCGATCATAATATTGAATGAAAGAAGCCAAACATGTGAAAACAAGTAAAACTACTGGTGATAGAAGTTAGAAGGCTGCTGTTACTAGGTGAACCAGGTTGGGAAAAATAACTATAAAATGACATTGAAAAAAATTCTGGGATGATGCAAATAGCCTATATTTTGTTTTGCATGATAGTTTATGGAGCTATGTAATTGCCAATCTACCAAACTGAACATAAGACCTGTGCATTTTATTGCTTGAAAATTAAAAAAAAAAAAAAAAACTGATAAGTTTTCCACTGTTTGGGCTATAAAGGCACTATTTTGTACTTTTTGGGAAAGAACGTGGATCGGGAAAGAAAACTCATTGATTCCTATATCCATGTGCATATATTTTAGAACTCTCTCTAAGAAGATACCAAGCTTGGGCTTTATAGCTACTTTCTTTCAGATATGATAAGTTTAGAAAGGACAGCTCCAGTGAAAATATAATTAAACTATTCCCTTGAGGTGAATGGATCGAATAGATTTATTTTTCCTTGAGAGCTGATGGAGGATATATTATTTAATTTTACTTGCTGTTGTTAGCTATTTTAGAGAAATATTGCCCTATTTTAGTGTTCAACAGTCTGTAAAGTTTCCAAGGTTGGAGAATAATAATTTTCTCAACCATATTTAGTTTCTCAATGTAATTTGGCCATATGCCAACGTTATATCATTCAGGTATACTTTATTGGCAAATTGTTTTGATAAATCTTTGTAATCATTAGAAGAAAAAGCAGCGTTGTTTATGAACAAAGGGAGAAAGCTGTTTCTGTGGATTGCTTCTTCCTGCCTCACTTATCATAGAACTTTATCAGCTGATGAGTATTTTGAACCTCACTCATTATGTAACAGTCTGATGTGAATAAATAAGATGAGTCAAACAGGTAATAGATTTCGGAGGGAGATTTTAAAAAGTCAAATCCCATAAATCTAGACAAATTGCTGATTTCTACATACAAAATAATATGCTGTATTTTAAAGGTTACCAGAATATTAACTTTGAGCTAATTCTAAATTGATGACAGCTTTTGTACAAAAAAAGGTTTTATTCATGTCCCTTGGCTAAAGGATCTCAACTCTATTTGAATTTTAGAGAAACAAAGAGAGCTTTTGAAATATTTGGATATATGGTCTCTCTCCACAACAATTTTAAGGAGTAGGGCCAATCATAGATAATTTTAAAAGATCCTCAAGTAGTTCTGAGGGCCTTTTCCATTTTAATTCCTAAACTAAGATAAAGGAAGCTAAGATAATGTTTAGATGCTACAATAGTTATGTCTAAAATGTCTTATTATTTAATGACTCTGGGTCTTGTTTTTCTCATATACAAAATATATTACCTAATCAAATCAGTTGTGTGACTTGTGTAGTGCCTTCCTGCTAAAGAGTTGTAGTAGCTATGTTCTCACTTATATCATCAAATGGCATTCAGTATTCTTAAAGATAGTAGCCAAAAGTGTTTTGAAAGATACCTCCTTAATCTAATTTTCACAAAGATAATTTGACATTTTTAACAAGTGCTGTATGGTTATTTTATATATGGATAGAGATAAAGCTATAAGAATACATGTGATTGGTTCTCCTGGCAAGCAGTCTGCAGCCTTAGGTGCTTTCCAGTGTCACTCATTAACGTAACAAAGACACTTTTATTGTTCTTGTCACTTAGGAAATTCCAAGGGTTTTAGGAGCTCTGTGCCAGAAACTGGAAGGAAGACTAAATATATATTTCTTATTATAAATCACAGTATCACAGGAAGTGAGAGACAGATCTTGGAGGAACTGAAACTCTGTTTCAATGATTCATGAGACCCTACCATATCTGTATATCTCTTATGGTTTTTGGTAGAAGTCATCCTTCAATTACATATGATGTACTAGTATTTTTCAAATAAAATATTTTACTTTTTGCCTAAATTCATTTGAGTTAGATTTTGGCTGCTCAAAAATAAGACTTCCAATTAATTCAGTTTTATTTATAGTAATGACAAAGGTAAAATTCCATCATTAGCGTATTAAGTAAATTATGGCACTTTCATACAATGGAATTTTATGCAGATATGAAAAATCACATTTAAAAAATAATGGCCTAGGAAATGGCTTACATTATAATATTACATGAAAATTGAAGATACAAACAATATGATTCTATTAATATTAAAATGTTAAAACCTATAAAAAGAAAAAATATCAAAGGGAACATACTAATGTGTTAATAGTTCTACCACCAGATAATGAGATTATGTTTGATTTTTTATTATTCTTGATTCTTTTCTTTTGTTCAACAATACACATATATTACTTTTAAAATAAAAAAACATCATTAACTTTATTTAAAATGCTCCTCGATTAAAAAGCAATTTAAGTTTTACAAAAGAACAGATAATTCATTTTTCTTAGTAAAAATAACAGTCAAAAAGAGGACATTGGATTATATTTCTGTGCTGATTTCAGATAAAATGTTAATGAATCTCTTTATATTTGTTTTTCTTAAAAAGTGTCAGTTTCTATTTAATTAAAATACCAATGTAAAGTATCCAAATTTAAGACAGTTTTGTATCAAGTAATATTTCTCTTTTGTCTCTATATAGTATTTGTGTAATCCCAAAATACACCATCCAGTTTAAGCAGCAAAATTCTTTGGATATTTAAGAAATCATATGACTACCATGAATTTGTGATTATTCCAATTATATTTTGTCATCTTTTATTCTAGCAAATTCAACTATTCTTAGTTCATATGTCTATCACATGCATACGATAAGCACTGAAAACAGAGTTTAGATGATGACTGACTGAAAAATCAATCAGTTTCTTATTTCTGGATAGAGGCAGGGGAGTCATTTCACTGTGAACCAGTGATGTTCATATGCTTAAACCAGAGCATTTATTTGGTTCCTATATGCCAAATAATATGCTATACAAAAGAGGAAGACATGAAAAATTCATAACCTTTCTTAATAGCTGTTTTAGCTATCATCTGTAGAGTTCCTAGTAGTAGATGTCAAGAACTACACTAAGTGATTTACATAACTTTGAGTAAGTTTTATTGTCATTTTAGAGATTGGCTACTTGGGTTCTGAAGCTAGGAGATTATAAAGCCTGCCCACAGTGACATGAATAGATAGAACAAGCTTTTGATACTAGTCTGCCTTACCTACAAGTTGGTGATAGCTATAGGTTGGAAACAATATATAGAGGGACTTGGGAATTGCAACTCTGACAGTAAATTAAAGAATACCTTTTTTAAATTGTGTTATTTATGACAGTAAATTAGAGAATAGCTTTGCCAAGTTGTGTTTTTTGGGTATGAAACCCAAGTCATAGGCAAAAAAAAAAAAAAAAAAAAAGACAAATTGGACTTCATCAATATTACAAACATTTATTCATCAAAGAATATCATCAATGTAGAAATGCAACACGCAGAATGGGAGAAAATATTTGCAAACCACATATCCAGTAAGATATTAATACCCAAAATATATAAAGAGCTCCTGAAATTCAACACTAAAACAGCCTATTTCAAAAATGAGCAAAGATTTGAGTGACATTTTTCTAAAAAATATATATTAATGACCAATAATATATGGCCATAAATGAAGAATACTTAACATCACTAATCATTAAAGAAATGGAAATCAAAACCACAGTCAGATATCACTTCATACCCACTGGGATGACTATTATTCAACAAAACTGAAAATAACTGTTGGCATGGATATGGAGAAATTGGAAACCTTGTGTACTGGAATTATAAAATAATGTGTCTGCTGTAGAAAAGAGTATGATGGTTCCTCAAAAATTTACACAAAGGATTATTATTTGGTAGAGCAATTCCACTTCTGAGTATATATACAAAAGAATTGAAATCAGAGGTTCAGATATTTGTGCACCTATATTTATAACAGTATTAGTCACAATAACCAAAATGTACTCTACACTTACAGTGTAATATTATTTAGCCTTAAAAAAGAATGAAATTCTGATACATGCTACAACATGGATGAAACTTTGAAGACTTCATGCTAAATGAAATAAGCCAGACCAAAAAAAAAAGGACAAATATTGTATGATTCCACTTATATGAGGTACCTAGAATAGCAAAATATATAGAAACAGAAAGTAGAACAATGTTTATCATGAGGATGGGAGGGGATAATGAGGAGTTAAAAAAGATAAACCAAATCAATATCTACCTACCTATATACATACAGGCTTATGTGCTTACATAGCAGTATACATGCAAAAATATATTCATACATAAATATTATTAGTGTGTTAGAACAGAATAAATGCCATGGAACAAACAGAGTAAGGTTAGGAGAATTAATATGCCAATAATGGTGGTAATGAGAAATGAGTTCTCTGATGAAATCTCATTGAGAGATGACATTTCAACCAAGACATTGCTAATGGGAAAAGTTATTGCGTAAATGGAAAAGTATTGGGAAGCGTAGAAATTATGAAAGGTTTTAAAGTAAGAGTTGACCTTGGTTTTATTCAGGTGTACATAAGATTCGCAGAAGTGAAAATTGCTTCAGAGAAGTACAAGTTTATTTTAAGAAGGAACTGAGTAAACTGGTTCTAAAATAGCATGGGATTTACTTGAAGTTGGTCCAAATAAGACTGTATTTTGAATTACTCCAAAAAAAGTTACTAATGAGTTTAATGTAAAGTGGGAAATAGGATCTCATTTCCCAAACGTGTTTTTGTTGTTTTGTTTTAATTCTTGTAATATTCTTTGTGAGAGAGGGCTTCATGAGTTTTAAAAAAATCAATAATTTTTAAATATGACTAAGATGTTCATATATTGATCCTATAATTATGTATTTAAACATGCAATGTAAATATAAATGTATTTAAACTACCATACAATGAGTGTTTACTCTAGACAGGTACTAAAGTAAGGATTTTACATGTATTAACTATTTTAATTTTAACTAATTCTAAGAAACAGGTAACTGGTTATACCTATCTTACAAATATTGGACCACAGCATAGATCAAATAATTTCCTCTAAACCATAAATGTAGGAAATGATAGCTATAGGATTTATAGTCACATTTCTCTGTGAGTCAGGCTGTGTATTTAAGTATTATTCAGTACTATTTCCTTGTGGAGATTTGTATCCATATTTGTTGAGCATCTACTATCTACTACATATTAGATAAAACGATAAATTGCTATTTTTCTGTCTGAGTTTGGCTGTCTGAGTTTGAGCATCTGTCAAATATTTCTGCTGCCACTACTTTATAAAAAAGTATTTTTCTGCAAGACATAACAAGCAGAGTATGTCAAGAAGAAAAAGTTATTGACAGGGAATACATAAAACAGTCTTTATTCAGAGGTAATGCAATTTTAAGTGTAGAAAATTGAAATAGATCCAGAATCTATTATAATTAATAAAGATAAACTAAGAAATGGAACAAAACAGGAAATGTGGGAGTAGATTACATATTTATAATCACCTGATTTATGATAAAGGTGCCATTCAAATTCAGAGGATAAGGATAAGGGTTGATTGGATAGTCACATGGGACAAGAGAACCAGAACTTGTCAAACTATTTTCTAAAATCAATTGCAGATGGATTTCAGATCTAAATATGAAATTAAAGCAGTAAATGAAGAAGAAACATTAAAGAACATCTTCATGCCCTTGAAATGAGCAAAACACTCATCATGAGGGGGAGAATATTTACTGTAGTAGTCTGTGTTAAAATTTAGAACATCTGATCATCAAAAACTCTATTCTTAGAATGAAAAATCAAATCACAGAGTGAAAGAAGATATTTGCAATACATATATCTGGTATACAAAGTACCTGCACTGGTTTCAATAATACACAGATAATACTTACAAATCAATAAGAACAAAGAGATAAATAGAAAAATAGATAAAAGAATCGATAATGAATTTCACCAAAGAGGATAACCAAGTGACAAACCTATGAAAAACATGTCATCAGGAAAAAAAATTAAATCACCATAAGAGCCACTAGGCATCTACCAGAAAGGCTAAAATGAAAACAATGGGCAATATCCAGTGTGGAACAGCTCAATCTCATACATTGCTAGTAGGAATATAAATCATACAAACATTTTGGAAAACTGCTTAACATTATCTACTAAAAGTAAATATATGTAATACTAATAACATTCATTTCATTTATACACACATAAAAATATTTATTTTTACCAAAATGTTTATATAATAACCCTCACAGCAACATTATTCCTAGGGTGTGTAAACCAGAAATAACCTCAATGCCATTACAGTAGAATGGATAAGGGAACAATGTTACAGCCACATAACTGAATACTCTTCAGCAATGAGAATGAACAAACTACAAATATATGTGAAAAACGTGTCTTTGGATAGATAAAATAAGCCATAAGAAAAGCGTTTACTGAATGATTTATTTTACGTTAAGTTTAATAATAAGCAAAATCAATATATGGTGTTAAAATTCGGGACAATGATTGCCTTGGAAGGGCAGACTCGATAGTGACTGATATGTGGTAGGAGAGGGCTTTTCATCTTTTGATAAATGTACTGACTCTTTATCTGAATTTTGGTTACATGGGTGTGATGACTTTGCAGATATCAACAAATTACTCACATTTTAAAATATTTAATTTGTCTTTGTGTATATAATATTTCAATGGAAATGTTCACATAAAAAAATGCCAGATTCTGCAAAGGTTTTCAGAACAAAAATGGTATCAGTGCTTAGCTTACATATTAAGTTCTATCCTTAATTTGATTTTGGTTGGATAATTTCTTTTTTCATTGCCGACTTTCCCATTTCTAAGATGGAAGCTTTTTACATTTTATTTTACATTTTTAGTTCTTGTTAATTTAAAAATTAGACACCTAGTACCACATAGTCAAATTAAATGGTTATATAAAAATGGAGGAAATTTGAGTACCGCGTGCAATACAAGAAGCATTATAGACTAAGAGAAACTTTTAGGTTAGATTTTTCTGAGATAATATTATTACATTTTATTTCATTTTTATTTTAGACCATATTTTATTTAGACTATAACAAACCCTGTACAAGAATTGAATCACTAACTTGAGATTCTGACAGCATACTTCCAATTCTATAATCTTATAAAAGTCTGTAAAATAAATGGTTTTATATCTAATAGTCATGTTTTTCTAAAGGAAAAAAGTCATTTTGTTTAAAACTTAGATTCTCAGTCATCATTACTGGGAAAGTAAATAAACACCATCATGTTGATTACATATTAATGATTATGTATAGTTAATAATTTGATAATGGACTGAGAGCAGTTATCCATCATGGTTTTAGGAATTTCTTTATGCCTATTGCATCTGCCGAAGTATAAAGTGTAAGAGTCACTTTCAAAAATATATTAATGGAAACATTTTATGTCCAGTATTGATTTTTTTACATGACTTTTTATATCTTTAATAAGGGAAATATTAAGCCCTAACAATAGGGTTTACAAGCTGATATTAGGTATATGATTTATTCTACAAATATTGACCGAATCTTCCATGATTTTGTGACATTGGGTCTATTAAGGAAAAAGATATTCCTTCTGAAATTAACACCTTTTTAACATGCAGGGTTTTCTTAAAAATATATATTTCAATAGTTAAAGTTTTTCCCTAAATTACAGAGTCATGCTTTGGTGTAAAGCAAATCACTAGGTCATTTATGTATATTCACACATTTCCATAGGAAAGACACACAGAATGAACGTTTTTCCATATATAAATAAGCATATGCAGAAATGATTATATCTTCAGGTACTATTTAAAATTTTAATTAAATAGTTGATTTTCTTTCTATAATTCTCTATTGTTAATTGCCTAGATAATTTCTTCTATTTGTCATTTTATTTCACCTGTGTAGACATTATAATTGTTTCAGGTATGCAATGCAGATTTGTTTACATTCCCAAGATAAGACTGTGCTAAATTTTAAAAATCTTTTCTTAATTGAAATATAGTCTACTTGTAACAAAATTTCCCAGTTGAAGAGCAGCATTTGATGAGCTTTAACAACTGTTCATAGGCACATAAACACTACTAAAATCAAGATATAGAACATTCCCTTCACCTCAAAAAGTTTTGGGGACACTTTGCAGACAATCTACTCCTCACAACCCTAGCCCTTAGAAACCATTGCTCTGATTTCTATTCCTATAATTTCGACTTTTCTGGAACGTTGTATAAGTGGACAAATAGAGTATCTTAGTGTCTGGGTTTCTATTCTGGATAATGATTTTTAGATTCATCCATATTGTTACTTCTATCTGCAATCATTATTTATTACTGCTGAGTACCAAGCCAGTATACTATGCCATTTATTATTGCAGAATACTATGCAACATTTTCAAAAAGATAAATTAAAAACATTTATTTGAGGTCAGAGATTGCAACTTGGAAACATAGATTTAGGTGGTAGCTTGAAGTGTGCTTTGGGCACTGTGCCACATTTTGTTTATCTATTTGTGTCTTGATGAGCATTTAGGTTCTTTACATGTTGTATGTTATTAGTAAAGTGGCTATAAATATTAGTGTAACGTTTTTGTTGATATATATTTTAATTTCTCAGGCAAATGCCTAAAAGTGGAATTGCTGTAGAGGCATGATAAATGTTTAATAACCAGCTTTCTGGGTAGCCAAAAGAAGAGGGAATTTTTAATTTGTAGTGTTTGCTGATCACCGTAATGTAAATATTTCCACCACAACTGATTTCATGCTACAAACATTATACCTTGAAGGCAGAGTCAAGAAGAGAGGTACATGGAAAGCTCCCGTGAGGCCAGTGTGACCAAACTCTAGAACACATATCATGGCACTAATTTAAAGAGGAAGTGCATATTTAGTTATAAGAAACTGCCAAGCTGTTTGCTTAAGTAGTTTTTCATTTTTATATATTTCAGCAACAATATATAAGAATTCTACTAACACTTGGTAATGTCAGACTTTTAAAATTTTAGCCATTGTAGTCTGTTGTAGTGGTTTCTCATTGTGATTTCAAATTGTCTTTACTTGATAATTAATGATGGTGAGCATCTTTTATGTGCTCATTAACCATTTGTATATCATCTTTGGTTAAATGTCTTCGTGTTTTTTGCTCATTTTTTATTTAAATTGTTTGTATTTTATTATTGAATTACAAGAATTCACGTGGAACAGTTCCAAAGCCTAATTAATCGTCAGCACTGAGCCAAGTCCAATCAATACATCGCCTAACGCATAGAATCCCAGCTGATCTCAGTCTTGATCGACTGACCTGCTAGTCTTCTGCAGATCTGTGCATGAAATAAAAATATTTGTTTTGTCATTGTGATACTTAAAGTTGTTTATTCTACAGCCTACTTTTGCAGCAACAAATTCCTATAGCAGGATTTAGCACCTAGAAATGAGGTAGTTAAATAATAATGAAATATTAGCTATGTGACAGGTGAGTGGTAACAAGAAAACTGTTATAAGAGACTAAAAAATGGTTATTCATATTTGGTGAATATTTGATGTTGATTGAATACATTTAATAATGTTGAAACATTTGGTAAAAATTTTACTCGTGACAACTTAGAAGGAATAAAAATGCATTTAATAAACTTTAGCTATTGGACAAGTAAGTTTTGAGGCAAAATAATGGGTGGGAGTTGGCTTTTATTACCTGATTGTGTTGAGAATTACAAGAAAAAGTGAGCTCTCTTTGCAAACATAATTAAATGAAATAGAAAGTTTATTAGTTCCTGAAACTGCAGTATTAAAAGTAAAAATTCTTCCCATCAAATTAAACTCATTTTCATAAAGCCAGCTTTAGGACAAAGATGAGTTCCAGTGTACTGTCCTCGGGGCAAAAACCAGGTTAAGGGAATGCTGTAACCTTATTGTTAAGATCTCTGAATGAATTATTTTGCTACCTAGTCAATTATTTAAGCTCTTCAAAGAAACTCTAGAAAAGGAACTGAGAGTATATACTCAAAGTACCTGTAATAACGTTCAAAAGGGCGGGGGGCGAGGGCAGTAAAGGGACAGAGACAATGAGATTGTAGAAAAAAATCATTCGTATGATTTTTGACATAGAGTTAACAAATCAAATAAATTGAAATATCACATGAGAGAGCTTACTCGACAAAAGTGTTCCAGTTTAGAGTAAAAGAGACTATAGTTCTTTATGATGTAAAAGAAATAAAAAACCAGAAACAACAAAAAAACCCTCTATATCTCTATCAAAGGTAGCAAGTTGACAAAGTTGTCCAGCCCTCCAAACAGGAGATTTCTCCAATATGGTCTTCAAATGTGGTCCAATTAAAAAAAAAAAAAAAAGTATCTCCCAGAGGGCAGAAGCAAGAGCTGCGAAAAACAATAGACTTGGGAGCTACTTCCATGAGATGAAGTAAGGGGTTCTCTCTATTTAACAGAATTTCAGTATTTATATGAAGCCTTGGTTCTCATGTACCTTTGTTTCTCACATTTCTATTGAGAGTGTCTGTTGTGTTTGTCTTATCACTCTGTTACCAATATAAACTGGAAGTGTGGGGGCCGTTAGCATCTTTTTGGTTTATACATCCCAGACTAAGGACAGATTACAACATACTTGACATAGGTTACCATTTCTGAGTGTTGAAACTGAGGAATGATTGCATGAGATTTTAGTGGTAACTTGATGAAAGGGTATTTTGCATAAAAGAGAGAAATATATTTCTGAATAAATATGCAAGAGGAAAATGAAAGCTTTTGTGGTAATGGAAATGTTATATATCTTGATTGAGGTGGAAATTATACAAGTTTATATATTTTTCCAAACTTATCAGTTTGTGCTCTTAAAATAAATATATTGTGAATTACATCTTAATAAAGTTATTCACAAATGCATATTAAATACAAAGGCATAAAGGATTTATTAACTGGAAAAAAAACAGAAAATATTTAGACAGATACATGATGGAAGATGAATGGAAACTAAAGAAAAAGGCATAATAGGTATTTGGGACTGAGTCTGAAGATTTAACATATGCGTCAAAGACTGAATTGTGTCCCCACCTCCCATCCACCAATTTATATGTAGAAACCTTAATCTTCAGTATCTTAGAATGTAAGTGTATTTAGAAGTGTAAGGCCTTTAAACAGATCATTAAGTTAAAATGAAGCCATTAAGGTGGGCTCTGATCCAATCTGACGAATGTCCCAACTTAAAAACAGGCCATTAGAATATACAGAAAGAGATAAGAGGGATATATATGCACATAGAAAAGGCCATGTGAGGAAAAATCAGAAAAGCGGCCATCTGAAACCAGAGCGAGACCTCAGGAGAAAACAAATTGACCTTGATCTCAGACTTCTAGATCCAGAAGTGAAAGGAAACAATTTTTTGTTGTTCAAGCCACCCAGTCTTTGGTATTTTGTTATGCTAGCCCTAGCACATTAATATAATGTGTGATTTATAATCTTGGGAGAAAGGCAAAAGAAAAATAAGCAGTCGCAAAAGTAAAATTGACAAACATCTGGCAAAAATGACCTGTTATATTAAAACTTCTTTTGGTTAAAAGAAGAAAATATAAATTACCAATATTAGGACCAAGATAAAGTACATTACAGATACTATAACGCATGTATTTTTTAAAAAGGATAGCAAGGATATCCTTTAATAATTTTGACAATTTGGATAAAATGTGCAAAATACAGGAAAACTATTATATAACAAATTTGATCTAGAAGAAGTATTTTAATCTCTTAAAAATTAAATCTATTCATAAAAAATATTCACTCAGAAAAAAATGTTTGGCTTTGATGGTTTTACCCATAGTTCTTCCAAATGTTTAAAGAAAACTGTATCAAGATTACTAAAAACTCTTGCAGGAATTTAAATAAAGTGAATATTTCCTAAATAACTTTATGAATCCATTGTAATCTTGATATTTAAACAGAACAAAGCTATAACAAAGAAAATACTCTGGTACATGATTCCATTGTCATAAAAATAGAGGGGATTCGTTTTGTCTGCATGCCTCAAAGTCAAACGAGAAACAAGCAGGGATTTCCAGCAAAGAAAGTAAAGGTTTTTTTAAGGAAATGGCACCAAGCCCGGAGACAGGTGAGCTAGCGATCAAAGACCTGGCTCCCCGAAGCCCTCTAGAGGCTATGTTTTATAGGGGAAAACTCATTAGTCATGGTAGCTGGGCTCTACTGATTGGTCAGGACTAGGGTAGGATCCTGATGTTAGTTATAGCATTGTTCTGTCTGGTTTCAAAGAGATGCCGGTAGGGTCGTCCTGCCTTCATAGGTCTGGAGCTGAAACACAACTAGGTCAAGATGTTACCTTTAGTTTGAGTGAAATTGTTTCTGCCGTCAACAGAGCTGAGGCTTTGTTCCTGAGACTGTTGATACTACCCTAAGGGCTTAATGATTAAGTGAGTGGTCATGCAGTACACAGAAGGATAAGGAAAGAAAAGGAGCAAGTGAGCCCAAGGCAAGTTTGAATCAAGGAAAAAGAAAGTAGAAAAAGTTATTTTACTTGGTTTTATTTTTTTCATTTTGAATTGTACTCATAACAACATATTACTTGTCCTGTTTTGCAAATATTGGTTGAATTCATTGCAATCCTTTTAATAAAAATCTTTCTAATAAAACTTTCTAATGAAACACACTAATTGGGTTGAAATCTAACTTCTGCTAGCTGGAGGACTTAGAGCAAAATATTTAGCTGTTCTTTGCCTCAGTTTCTTCACCTGTATAATGGATAATAATAATACATTCCTCTTGAGGTTTTATGAAGATTAATTGGCTGAATCTAGAATAAGATTTGTCATGCGGTAAACTTTAATAAACTTTTATTAGTGCAATTAGCTACCCTTGAACCATTTTCTGCGCATAAAATAGATTTGCAAATATTGTCCTTATAATGCCACTTAAATCAGTTCTTGCTTCTTGAAATTTATCTCTACTGCCTTGATTCCATTCTTTCAAATCACATGTAAACTATTTTAATACTTTCCATAATTTTCAACCTACTTAAATTATTTTTCCATTATGATGCCATATTTCCTCTACAGTTATCTTCTGAGAAAAAGTCATTTTAAAGAAGTGAAGATTTGCATGGTTATACTATAGAAAATATTACCAAATCAATCTTGGTGATAAACAAATTTATTACACCAAAACTAATTTCGGATTATTCTAAAAATGCAAAGGATGTTAAACATAAAATAATTTAAAAATGTAACTCAACAGATTAATGCAAGAGAGGAAAAAATATATGTAATTAAAATGATAGATTAAAAAGTAGCATTTAAAGCTTTAAACATATGTATAGTAAAATTTTACAAACCAGTAATATAAGGAAATTTTCTTAATTTGACAGAGTAATAACAAAACATGAAGATATTTTATATTTATTTAATAGTGAAGTAATAAAAGCTGATACTGAAAATGAGACAAAAATGTTTATATTATACTGGTGGTCCTACTAAGACATCTTTTGACTAGGAAGTAAAATAAAAGAAACAAACAAAAAAAGGCATTATGATTAGAAAAAGGGAAAGCTCATTATTTTCTGAGGAAATCTTGAACATAGTAAACACAAAAATATCTATACAGTAATAAAATTAAGAATTAATTTAGCAAGGTTGGTGAATCAATCATTACTTTCATATATGTACAAGAAAAATAAAGTTGAAATAATGCATTGTACAATTATATCAACAATATTGAATTCCTCTGAATAAGTTCAGCAAAAATGTATAACATATTTATACTTAAAAACTATATAAAATATTGTGAGAAAAATCAGAGAAGTAATAAATAAATGAATATACCAAATTTATAAACCGAAACATTTAGTGATACAATGATATTAATTCTTTCCAGAATATCAATAAAATTCTAATCAAGATCTCAGCATATATTTTTATGGAAATTGACAAGTTAAAGTATATATGGAAACATGAAAGGTAAAAAATTATCAAGGCAATCTGGGAAAGGACAACAAAATTGGAGTACTTACACTTCAAAATATCAAAATCTATCATAAAGAGAGTTACACTACTGAGGTATCATATTATTGAACCAGTAATTTCATTCATTAGTATATGTCCAAGAAGAAAGCATGCTTATTATCACAAAATACCATATGCCAAATTACTAATAGCAGCACTATTAATAAGTGCTAAAATATAAATTATTCAATGTCTATCAATAATAGAAAGGAAATACATTTTGTTGTATTCACAAACAAAATGCTATGCAGCAATAAAAGGAATAAATTACAGTTACATAAAATAATATCAATGAATCTCATAAACATAGTGTTGAGCAAAGACAAGACAGAAAAGAATACTTAATTGATGATTCTGCTTTGGTACATTTCACATTACATAATAGTGTTAGAAATTAGAAGTGACACTTCCAGGGCAATTCTGAGGGGATGGTAATGTTTAGAAGGGGACCCAACACATGATTTAAGTAGTCCACATTGTTCTCAATTTCAGTCTTCATAGCTCTTTTCTCTTTTTAAAAGTTTGCCAATTTGTATGTTATGAGATGTTCACTTTCTGGTATGTAAATAAAAATACAAAATAGCGTGTTTGGAAACAGATATAGGCACAGATTTGTTGATTGATGTTAAAAGAAGTTTCTATGGACATTACCATAGGAAAGATGCAAAACTGTTTCCTTCTGAAATATCTAGAACTGCGGTTTAAATGGATTCATTTATTGGGTACATAGGAGTTAATTTTTTTCTCATTATACTCTACAAAGATATTTTCAACCAATATTCACCACATGTATTCAATTTAGAGGATGATTCTATCATTTCATAACAAATAAGCCTAAAGAACCCAATAAGTAATGATTTAAGATAAGAATTGAGCAAATAAAAAGAAAACGCAGAATTAAATTCTTTGTTTTAGTGTCTTGCCATGAAAAAATATATATTGACAAGTTCACAGTTGCATAATTTTACTACATAAAATAATATATATACCCAAATCTCCATTAATCTACAAGATCATTATAAATTAGTATTCAGAAAACTTTCACATAATGAGATTATTGAAAGATTTTAATTATTTGGGTTGGCAGAGCCTGGAGAGGTTATATATAGTTTTTCAAAAATGCACAGATATGTATGAAGACTCTCAAAGACCTCTGTCAACTCTGTGAATCTGTAATGTGATGCTTTGTTGTGGAAAATAGTGGTGACAAATTATTCCCAACAAAATACTATGCATAAATACAAGTGTTGACTTTTAATAGCAAAACTGATCACATTTGTCACTTTATAGTCTTCTGAATGTCATTTTTTCCTAAAAAATCACATTCTAGGATTCGAACCATATTACTACATAGTTGCTACTGAATCACGTAATTTTATTTTTAAATATTAGGTATTTAGTTGTCAGAAAAATGTATATGCATACATATCTTTATCTGTGTTAGTGTATGTGTCTGTCAGAGTAAGATAATCCTTTAGTCATAAATGAGTGATAGGGGATAAGATATCTACTGATTGTTTGTGATGTTTTAGTGAGAAATATTTAGTCTGAAATCTTTTCTATTAGCCACCATATAGATGAATGGACATAGAACAGAAAAAGAATTAAAAATAGTTGTTTGATTATCTCTTGTTGTGTAATAAACTATCTCAATGCTCCATGGTTAAAAAATCATTTTATTTGTTTGCTCACAATTCTATAAATTTGTCAGGTTTCCACAGGAATATCTGATCTCTGTTCCACTTTGCAATAACAGAGGTGGCTCAGATAGAGCTGGAACATCCATTCCCAAAATAAGTTTACTCATATGGTTGGCAATTAGTTCTGGTTGATGAGTGAGACCTCACCTGGGACTTGGTCTGGGCCTCAGTTCTTCCGCATAAGACATAATAATGTGGCTAAATAAACTTTTAACAGCATGGGATTCTCAGGGTGATTACAGCTATTTATTACATGTTGGCTGGCTTCTCCCACTAAGCAAAAGCCGAAGCTGCCAGACCTTCTTAAGGCTTAGATGGGAAATTGGTACAGTGTTGCTTGTGCTACTTACTATTGGTTAAGCAAGTCACAGGGCCAGTTCATATTTAAGGAGATGATTAACACCATTGTGTGAAGACCAGGAAGCACATCTCCTTAGAGGTCAAACAAAACAATAGTTTTTGTAGGCTGAGATACAGCCCTTAATGATTCCTGTTTCACTTACCTTCTTCCTAGTATCACCAAAGTACCATCCCATTCTAGCATCCATTCAACCTTGCTGCCTGTGATCTCATTGTAGATCAGGTCTGAGTAAACAGATGAAGCTCCTCAGGTACAGATTCTCTGGCCATAACAATCATAAACTTAGACAAGTAAATACCTACTAGAAATCCAAATATAAACTGCTGAGTCAGTTGACAAGAACAACAAAATATGTATTTTCACTCAAAATGGCAGATAATAGGAGATATGTAGCAGTTACTGGTCCAAAAGAATTCTGAAAAGCAGCCAGTCATCAGTTTTTGATTCAGGCCCAGTTCTATTGCCTGGAAATTGTTTTTCAAGATTCCCAGTTCTATCCCCTGAGTTATCCTTTATTTTCTGAAAGAAATGACCCATATTTCTTAATCTGTTTTATTTTTTGCCTGTAGACGTGTTGGAGAAAATCCAGGTGATGTTAGTTTGGCAATGAGTGCATTTATAAATACAACATCAAAAGTGTGATCCATGAGGAAAAAATAAATTAGACTTTATTAAAATTAAAAACTTGTGCTCTGTGATAGACACTGTTGATAGAATGAAAAGACAAGCAAAAGAATGAGAGAAAGTTAAAACGATAGTGAGATATCACTACACACCAATAGAATGGCTAAAAGTAAAAAACTGACAATATCAATTACTGGTGAAAATACAGAACAACCTTTCTGATCACAATAATAAAGGAATATTATGAACAGCTTTATGCAAATAAAGTAAAAAACATAAACAAATGGACAAATTCCTTAAAGAAAATAGATTAGTAATATGACAGAAGATAAAACACTGCATCCGAAACAAAACCTCTATCGTTATCTCATGCTATATGCAAAGATCAACTTGAAATAGATCACTATTCTAAATGTACAACTAAAATAATACATCTAGAAGGAAACATAGGAAAAATATGTGTAACCTTGGGAAAGGTAAAATAATTTTAGTAGAATTTGATGAACACAGAACATACATTCTCTATGTTCCCAAATGTGTGGTTAAGAAGTTCAAAATAATGTATATGTGACTTTTTCCCTCACTTTTGCTGGTAAATTTTAGGATATTCTTTTGTGTTTATGAATGTCAGTGGCATGACTTGATATTAATCTGTTTTCACATGTGATGGATTAACTGGATCCTTTCAATCTAGAAATGCAGGTTCTTCAAATCTAGAAAACTTTCTTGGAATTTTTTTTCATATTTCCTCTCCATTTTGTCTGTATAGAATTTCCATTAGCAGGATATTTGACTTCTTGAATAACTCTTTTATTACTCTTTTCTGTATTGTTTTCAGTTTATTGTATTGTTTTCAGTTTCCTCATTCTCTTTATTTTCTGAGAGCTTTTTTCAACTTTTCTTTTGAGTTATTTTTACATTAATTTATATAATTTTATATTAATTATATTCTCATATTGTCCTTTTTTTTCCCCTTGCATAACATCTAGTTTTTGTTTAATGGATGCACTATCTTATCTTTAGAAAATGTCTAATAGTTTCTTGATTTTTTTAATTCTTGTATAATCTATAACACCTCCAAATTTTATGTTATTTTTTACTGTTTTGGCCTGTGTTATCCGTGTTAGGGATTTTTCTCAAAAATTTGGAGACCATGGATTTGTGCTCATATTTAAGGTTGTTATATTCAAATATTGTCTTGGGTTCTCCATGCACAATAAAGAGGTGCATAAGAGGTAGTGCAGAGAACCATGTGCTTATGTGAGAGGCCAAAATATAGGGAAATTTCTAATGCTAGTGTCCTTCGTGTCAGTGGTTAGAGCCGCCATAGAAGAATCCACATGTTTCCTGCCCAAATGATATGTCAGACTGCCGGATGCTGTTGGCTGTGGTGGAAGTGGGGCTTAAGCATTTAACACATGCTTTGCTTTAATTTCATTCTTTTGGTCTGACAAGGCCACCTTCAAAGTTTTGTGTTGTCTCCTAGGAAATTGATGCTGTTTCACCCTTTCTAGTTAGTTACCAGTAATTCTTCTGCTCTCCATCTTTTAATATTTACTGTTATCAACTCTATGATATTGGAAATAGTATTCATTCTATCAACTTCAAGTACAGACTTGAATATTCAAATAAAATATTATGAGGAAAAGTATAAACAGCAGAAGAAAATAGATGTAGAAAACAAGGTAGAGGAAAGGAAAGGATATACATAAATTAAGTTTAGCAAAAATACTTATTTTTAAATCTAATTATAATTATAAAGTAACTTACTTCTAAGCAGAGACATTTATTCCTGCACTTTGTCAAGTGGTAAAGATGTTTCAGTGATTGAAGTTAGACAAATAAAATAAAGAAATTTGTCAAAATAAGATAGATTCTACCAAAAGACAACATAGTTTTCACTATTTAAATGGCATGGGAATTTTTTTACGTGGATCTATTTTTCAAGGGTAATTATCAAAAACAAGTGCTGAAATATTTTCTGCCTACTAGAAGGATTTGCAAAACTGTTAACATGATTGCCTTTAAATCAAAATCAAAGTGAAAATCTGCACATACAGACCTGTTTTTTAAAAATGCCCTAGACCTTTAAAATACTATAATTTATATTTCTAAAAATATTTCTCACATGCATATTTGAAACAATAATATATGTAATAAGTCAGCAACATATAGACCTCCCAATACTCAGTTTTGTGTGTTCAAGAGAAAGACCACCCCTGGATGTCAATTTATAGCCGTATTGCTATATCATAGACAACCAGAATTCACTGTGTTTTGGAAGGCTATAAATTTAGTAAAATGAATTTTAATAATTTTTGTTCATTTTTCTCTATTAATGATATATAGAATTTCAATTTTCACATTTTAATTAAAGTTAATAATGAGAACCTGATACTTAATTAAATTATCACTGTTTCCAGTATAATTAAATTCTACACTCTGTATAATAAAATTGCTTTTATTCTTCACTCCATAAAATACTTTTTTTCCCTCAGACTAGTGAATTTGGCCACTTCATAAAAGCAAAGGGAAATTATCTCAGTCAAATAAAAAAAAGAGGCTAAGGTATAAGGGCTACAAGAAATGCCATTCCTTGGAAGGGCCTGAAAACTCTGGAAACAAAGTTATAAGGTTTATTTTATGAAAGTTAAACTAAAAAATAAGTATAGCAGGGACTAGAACATAAATTACAAGATCGCTTTAAAATATAAGACTTTAAATAACTTTTAATTTAAAATGACATGATTCACATATCTAAATAAAGATTAAGTTATTGAGAAACTGTAAGGGTTTGGTCAGGGAAAGAAGCATAAAAGAGGCTGAGTCAGTGCTTCCAGCACTGTACAGAAGAAAGGCTGTGCACAGTTTTCTGCAGTAAATAAGACTCTAATGGGGGACATTTGGTTGCTGTATCTTGCTATCACTCTACATTAAAGTTACTGCACTAATTCATATAGGTTTCAAGTGTTCTGATTCTATGATCAACACGCTGTCAGTTGCAAATAAAGGAAATTTGATTCAAAATTTTTTGGTTAGAAAACGGAGTGGGTACTGATTGTCTCATAACAGAAAATCTGAATTTTAGGCTTCAGGAACAACTGGATTCAGTTGATTCTTTAACTAAAAAATTAAATTTTTCCATTAAATTAAATTAAATTCTTCCATTCCAGCAGCCTCATACTATGTGGAAGCAAGAACACTAGCTTATATTCTGTCATATAAACACTGAATGTGATGGATAAGGTCATTTTTTTTCATATTTCCATCAGAAATTCGAGAGCTCATCTCATTTACCTAGCCTGAATCACATGTCACCCTTGAACATGATGGCTAGAGTTGGGGGTGGAGAGAAGAGTAAAATACATGTGTACTATAATACAATGTAATCTTCATGAGATCAGTGGCCTTATATGTCTTGTTCTATTACTTATTCTCAGCATCGTAAAACATTGCTTGTCACATTATAGGCATTTGATAAATATTTTCATAAGGGATGAAAAATTTTCTAAATTATTGTTGAAGCCTGTAGGTCAAAATATGGAGAATGAGATTGTTACTCTTATAATCATTGAGTAAGAAATGGTGGGGTGTTCCCAAGGATCTAAAACATTATTATGAAAAATGAAAGCAGTTCATACTTCACAGAAGTTATATAACAAATATCCATTAAAACAAGCAAACTCCATACAGATTGTCCTGTGCAGAGAAAATGGAAAAGGGAACTGATCATTGGAAAAGAGAACATGTCTGTTGCCTGTATTAAAAAAAAAAAATTATCTTTCATTAAAATGCAAAAGTAGGCATTTCATTTTTTCTTTTACATTACATTATTATTTTTAATCAATAAATTTTTATTAATTTTACTAGGGCGACGGTTAATAAAATCATATAGGTTTCAAGTGTACAGTTCAATAATATAGCATCTGTATATTGCTTTGTGTGTTCACCACTCAAAGTTAAGTTTCTTCTCATCAGATTTTTTTCAAAGTATGAAATATATTCAAGGCACTATAATTTCCCTTTATTAACCACTAAACTGTTATCTGCGTCCATGAGTTTCTATTTGTTTATCTTGTTCGTTTGTTGCTTTCAGTTTTACATCCCATATATGAATGAAATCACATGGTTCTCAACTTTTTCTATCTGACTTATTTCACTTAGGATGGTAATCACAGAGTCTATCCGTGTTGTCGAAGTGGCAGTATTTCGTCTTTTCTTACGGCTGAGTAATATTCCATTGGCTATATGTACCATGTCTTCTTTATCCAGTCATCTATCAAAGGGCTTTTCAGGTTGTTTCCATGTCTTGGCCACTGTGAATAAAGCTACAATGAACATCAACGTGCATATATCTTTACGAATAAATGTTTTCAAATTTTTTGGGTAAATACCCAGAAGAAGGATTGCTGAGTCATCATAGGCCAGAGAAGTAGAAGCAAAACTAAATGAACGGGACTATGTCAAACTAAAAACCTCTACACAGCAAAAGAAATCATCAATAAAATGAAGAGGCAACCAACTGAATGGGAGAAGATATTTTCAAACAACATTTCTGATGAGGGGCTAATATCCAAAATATAGAAAAAACTCATACAACTCAACAATAATAATAAAAAAAAAAAACAATCAAATTAAAAAATGGGCAGAAGACCTGAACAGACATTTCTCTAAAGAAGACATATAAATGGTCAACAGACATAGGAAAAGATGCTCATCTTCACTAGCTATTAGGGATATGGAAATCAAAACCACAATGAGCTACCCCCGCACACCTGTCAGAATAGGTATCATCAACATGACATATAAGAGTGTTGGGAGGTTATAGGTAAAAAGAAACCCTCATACACTGCTGGTGAGAATGTAAATTGTCACAGCCACTATGGAAAACAGTATGGAGCTTCCTCAAAAATTTGAGAATAGAATTAACATTATTATTTTTTAAGACTGGTTCATTCTAAATCAATTACCAAGAACTTGATCACCTGTGAATAGTTTAATGATTAAATATCTAGCATATATCTCCTCTAACATAGCTGAGACTGACAATAGACTATAGTAAGCCTACCAAAGACCTGAATCAACCACTAGTAAAGACCAGAGTCACTAAATGCTTTATAATTCAACATAAATAAAGAAATAGGAGAGGTATGAGAGATGTTAAGCTTGATATGAGTTACCAAAAATTATAGTAAATTTTAAAAATGCTTTATTCATTATTGCTGAAGATAAAATTGGCTTTGAATAACTGCTTATTTTGTTTCATATTCAAGTTTATTGGCTCAAGAAAGAAAAAGAAAATGAATTTTATAGTAATTATTTAAGTAAACGTGTGTGTTTGTAGAAATATTACAGTAAATATAATTATACAGTGGATTAGAAAATTTATGGATATTTTAAAAGTCTATATTTGAGCTTCATAATATTTGTAAAGTTTAATGATGTTGTCAGTCTAATTCCCAATATGATGGTATTTGGAGGTGGGGCCTATAGGAATTAATTAGGTTTAATTGGGGTCATGAGTGTTGTACCTTCATGATAAGAAGAGGAAGAGACAGAATAAGTCTCTCTCTATGTGCACACATAAAGAGATCATGTGAACATGCAGTGAGATGGCTGCCATCTGCAAAGAGGGCCCTCACAAGTACCAGTTCTGTCAGCACCTTGGTCTGGCCCTCACCAGAACTGTGATAAATAAATGTTTGTTGTTTAAGCCACCCAGGGTATGATATTTTATGATAGCGGCCGAAGTTGACTAAGGCGTTCACTAAATGTGTACAAGAAGCATATAGCTCCGATTGTTATGAGCACCCATTTATGACCATAGGGAAGCCAGTTTGATGGTAAGACTAATTATACAAAAGAGGGAAAATTGAAGTAACAGAAAAAAGACAAAAAAGTTCTGATTGAAACTGGCTGAAATTTGTACACTGTTAGACTTTGTGTCAAAAGTCAACAAATTTACATATTGTTTAAGATCATTGAAATTTTGCGAAATTTCTTTCATACTCTCCTAGCTGAGGGTATTCCATCTCTCTCCTAAAACTCTGTCATCAATTTTTTTACACCATTTTGTATTTATTCAGCTATCCCAATGCATGGGAACTTCCAAGGATCTTTTTTTTTATCATGGTGGTTGACTTTCATAGATTCTTTTTAATGGGAATTGTCATACTTTCCTTAAGGAATTTCTAATTTCCCTTCCATATAACTCAACCAAAGATTTTATTATTGCTAGATATACATTTTTTTTGCATGCCTCCCTTAATGCCACATATTTTTGTAAGAAGATGTTCTACTTGAATCTGTTTTGTCACCTGGTGTATAATTCTTTGACATAGTTTGTGCAAATTCCAATTTGGATCAGCTACTTATTTTTGTTTTGTTTACATTAACAAATCAACTCATATCTCCCTTTTAACTTAACAATCTTTCCTTCTGGTTCTGTTTTTAAAAGGTGCATACAATTTTCTTCAGTCGCACATTTCAAAATACATTTCATGGTAGATTGTTTTCAAGATGGTTGCAAAAGTTCCTCTTGTGATCTTTTACACAAAAGTTCCTCTTTTACACTGTGACTTTGCATTTTCACATTTTCATCAAGAAGTTGAGTCAACCCAACCTTCTTTTTAATGTGGAATGGTCTCCTAACTTACTTTGGCTAATCGAATGTAGCAGAAGTAAAGTCATACTTTCTGGGCCTAGGCCATCTTATGACTTGTAGCTTCTGTATTTGATCTCTTGGAATTCTGCGCTGAGAGTATTGTGTAAGGAAACTGGCTAGCCTACTAGATAATATTAGGTACATGGAGGAGAACCAAGCCTCACTAATTGATGACCAGCAACAATTGCCAGACAGGTGAGGCCAACAGAAACCTTCCAGCACAGCTGACCCTCTGATAAATGCAGGCAAAACAGCAGAGGAATCATCCAACTAATCCTCAGAATCATAAGAAATAATAAATTTTTGTTATCTTAAGCCACTATTTTTAATGGTTTATTATGCAGCTGCTGATATCTGAAACAGAAATATTAAACACAAATATCACACAAATCTAAAAGAAGCAATGATAGTTGTGAAACTAATGGAGTTACATATGTATGTATATATGAAGATTTAGTTGAGCGTTAAGGGATAAAGAAGTTTAGGGAAATAAAATATTTTTAATCCTATTTTTATTAATATAGATAAAATTTAACTTGTTTAAAATTTAACTCAAAAACAAAGAATTGATAAATATCAGATAATTGGATCTATTATATATTTTTAAAATAAATTTTCATAAATAAAAGTACAAAAGCATATCCCACTTATAGAAAATTGTACAGCTCAAGGACTTAATACATATTATAATTATTTTTAATGATGCTAATTAATCATTTGTTCTCAAGAGACCTTACAATAAATATAAATTATATTTATCCTTGTTTATACTTTTTCTAGCAAACATAGCTGATGTTGGTTTAATATATTCAATATAGTACAGTTACTTTTCCTATAACCTTTCATATGTACTCCTAAAAATTACTAGCTATGAAAAATCAAGTAGCAAAATACTCTGGTTTTTGGGAGTGGGAAAATAGGAACTTAATAAAAATGATAGCACGGTTTCATATACGTTAACTCATTAAGATCTACATAAATACTACAATAAATATGTCACTTTGCCTTGAAAACCCATGAAGTTTAGTTGTGGAATTGGACATCAGAAGGGATGAAGTTCTTGAACTATCATGAAGTAGTGGAAGTAGGGTTATCTGAATTTGTACTAAAAGTTGTAACACCAGATGTGAATGGGTGGGGCTCATAACACACACGGTAAACTGAAGTAGCTGGTAGGCACCTGTATTTTTGTGTATTACTAAGCCGTTGGATTCAGCCTGTTGTAGTTTTCCATGTTCATCTCACATTTCTCATGAAGAAAATTGCACGTAAGTAAAAATAAAATTTATTCCATTAAATTGTTCCCAATATATCAATTGCAATGGAACAAATTCTGTTTTCAAAACAAGTATTATAGGAGAACTGATTATATATAGAATTACTCATGTTTTGAAACCCATTCTATTAATTCATTTTTTGAGTTGGGACAAAAATTTGCTCATTTCTTTGGAGTTTGTAACATTTTCAACTATTATTTTCAATGTCAAGCTTCAGAATCTGCATTTAAGAAGCCTTGATTATAAGTCCTATATGTATCTCTTCTTTAAATTAGTGGAAAGTTACTAAAAGACAATTATCCTGCTATTTCAGACTGTTTCAGATCATATAATTTTCATTTCTCTTCTAGAGAGCAAATCTTAGAAATGGACAATACAAACGAATATATATTTAATAAGAGGTTATTTTTGGAACTCATGGTCTAGTGCCCTATCACTCACTCCTTGTGCAAATAAGAACCACAGAATCCTAAAGTGTTCCTTGGCTAACCTGCTTTAGTGTATTTATCTCCAAGTAGCAACCTTAATTATTGTCCCAAGCTTCTTATTCTCTGAATGGCAGATTTGTGATGTTTGAAACTTAGTACATAAAATAAAGAGTCCTCCAGGCTGAAAATTGGCAGATGTCAATTCTTCACTGTCAAATGGGTGGAGAGAGGAAATTAAAGGAGGTCTTGATCATTTACTGCATCCACTTTATAGTTATCCACTATTCTTTAAAAGATAAAAGGCGAACAGTAAACCAATTATTTTCATCAATTCATTTTAACAAGTAGGTAAATGTTGCTATACATAACAGAGATTTTATGGAACTCATTTTCTTCTATTCACAATTATCATTTCTTGACAGAATTTAAAGGTAGATTAGGAATATATACTGTCAACACCCTTCATTGTTCACAATGACTAAATTCAGGAAACACTAAAGTTCTTTATGATAGGTGCTTTGGAATTCCAGTTTGTTCTGTAATATGGTTATAAAAAAAGGAAATAAGACATCAAACATCAACATTCTGTATACATTTTATAATTGTTTTAGTTAAGGATCACGGGTAAACATTGTAAGGCTTTGGCACTTTTACAGTTTTTTTCTTCACACAGTAATCTAGCTTAAACAGCTATAAATTTGATATTTATCATTTACTCAAATATTATGGATTAAACTCCCCAAAATAGAAAATTTAAATTGCATCAAACCCAATATTGCTTTCCCATATAGGTTAGATGGAGTTTCAAATAGATATGTGCTATAAATTGAATGCTCATGTTCCCCCAAAATTCATAACAGCCATGTACAGGATCTCCAGGAACATTGCAGATATCAGATAAACAAGCACACTCCAGCTGCTCCACACTGATGTGCAGGTGGAAGGGCACTTGCCGGGGGCATCCCCCCTTCTCCTACTCCTACTTGGCTCCTGCAAGCTGTGCAGCAGCAGACACTGGCTAGGAAATTCCTTGGCCTGGCCGCCTGACCGGATGTCCAGCAGGGCATTGCAAATATTCTTCAGTCCATCCTGTCTCACCTTAAATGTTCTCAGAGAAACCTTCTCTCATCCCATAATCTTTTCATTTCGGGAACTTTTCCTTTAGAAGGATATATGATACCAAACATAAGAAAGCAACAGTTAGTTCTCCTTTATTCATCACTTTATACCTGACCCCCTAAACAGTACCTGGAACAGTAATTTTTTGTTGAACTAATAGAATGGGGTCACTAATAATAGAATGGACTACTAGAAAGGCACATCCAGATTTCGCAGTGATATCAGTCATTCTATGATGCATGCTAGGATGGTTACTTGCTATGGACTGAATTGTGTCTGCAAAATTCATATGTAACCACCTTCCTCTCGATGTGACTATATCAGAGGTAGGGCTTTTAAAGAGACGATTAAGATTAAATGAGGTACTAAGGGTGAAGCCATCATCTGATACAATTACCTTTCTTATAAGAAGAGACATCAGAGAGTTTGTTCTCTCCCTGCCTCCCTGCACACATGTCGAGGAAAGTCCATGTGAGCAAACAGCAAGAAGGCAGCCAGGAACAGAATTCTCACCAGAACTCAACCATGCTGGCACCCTGATCTCAGACTTCAAGCCTTCAGAACTGTGAAAAAATAAATTTCTGTTGTTAAAGCCACCCAGTATATGGTTATTTTGTTATGGCAGCCCAAACTGACAAAGACATTCCCTAATGTTCATGAAAATCCTCTAGGTTTTAGCAGATAGTATTTTGAAGATTATATTGGGTTGCTGATTTGAAGAGATTTTTATCTTTGGGAAAGTAGGTTAAACCTCCTCACCTATCAAATGATTTATAGAAGGATCATAAAGAAAATTAACACAAAATACACAAGGTGCTACTGTAATGAATATAAAAGAACTTAAAGCTTAATGAGCTGCATTCTACAGACATAAGAACTAGGTAAAGCCATTGATTTAATGGGAGATGTTAGTTCATAACCACCTAGGTACATTTTTTCCTCAAAATTAAAAATGAAGTCGTTATGTATATTTTCTCATTTTAGTTACAGAATAATGTTGAATCTTAAAACGTGCATTTGTCAGCTATGAATAGTTTTTAAAAGGTAGTCAGAATAGGAAATGTCACATGCAATATTTTGTAGTTTTAAGTAAGGTAACCTAAATGTACATGATATTTTGTATGGTATTTTGCTTTTGAATAATTTTCCAAATTTAAAGTGAATCGACATGTTCAGTGTTTAAATTCTAATGAATTCAGGAAGTTCTGATGAATACTGTTACTTTGTGTTATTCCTCACTTTCTTAAGCATACCCAGATGATGAAAAGGAATTATAAGTAATGTTTTGCATAAAAACATAAAAACATACAATTAATAAAATTAAATACTTTCTCAGTTACTTGTTTCTTAAGGTACATTTATAATAAAAGTTTGAGAAGGCTGGAATGTGTTATGTTGTATGTGTACAGGTGGTTTATTATAGTAATATGTTCATCTTTAAGCACATTAAATGATTTTAGTTTTGGTCAAGTGATATATTAACTGCATAACCCAAAGGTGATGTTATTAAACTATTACAACCTAGAAAAAGGTTTAGAGTGCTGTATACAGTAATGATGTATGATTTGTTCTGGGTCTCCTGTCCTCAATTAATTACTGAACACATTGAAAAGTTAACTGACCAATGAAAGGGTTTTTTTGTTTTGTTTTGTTTTGTTTTGCCAACATATTGCAGAATCATTGTACTAACATGGGTGCCCTAATTCATTATTTTAACCAAATGCAGATAACAGTTCAACAATGTAAGAGGAGTACATTCTACCTAAAAAGAAAGTAAAAGAAAGAACAAATGTACCTTGAAAGGATACAATGTCAAATGCTAGGGAAGGAACCATCTCACTGCTGTTACACCTACTTGTCCTTGTTGCCTAATTGATTAGAAAATTTAGATCTAATGAAAACTCAATAAACACACAATGAACCCAAAGAGACTTTGCACTGCAGTTTAATACAGTAGAAAACTCTCTTTTTCAAAAAAATGACATAATACTAGAAGCAATATTCACTATTTGAGTTACTTGCCCAACTGTGTGTTGCCTCACTGATTGTAAAAATACATATTCAGAGCCCCATAAAGAACACTCCTCTCATTTACCCTTTTTCATTTCTTCTGCTGTTTGCTTTCTACCACTTCACATATATGACACAGACAAATAGAGATAGAGATAGAAATAGAGATAGAAATATATCTTGTTTATTCAGCAGAGCTCAGATTTCTCTCCCCTACTATCAGATGCCTCTCTTACACACCTCAGATTACCTTTTAGTCTTTATTACTTACAATTTTCCTTCATATATCTCTTCTTCATTCTGTCCTCAGTTGAGGTCCTTAAAGGACTTGTGAAGAAATCTATTTAAATATGCATTGCTGGAGTAAGGCTACTTGCTACCTAAGGCTACCTTTATGCCGGGTTGACTTATACCATAGAGAAGGTGTTAAAAAGCAACTGGATAAATTAGAGTTTTGCATTTATAATATTTTTTCTATAATTTTTTTGATTTAGTTTTATGTCCATATTGATTTTTCTCTATACTTCAAGAATTTTCCTTATCTAGCGCTTGTTATGGTCTCTACTATCATCATGTTGCCTACTTGTCTACATACCCTAGCCTTTACATCAGTGGCCCTCAAAATTTCAAATGAATATACAAAAAATTTCCCTGCTGCACCTGTTAACATTCTGATTCCAGACACATTCCTAGCAATTCCGATCCTGTAACTCCTATATACTCAGTCTGTACTGACTATTGCTTAACAATTTTATTTCTATTAGGTCAACTTGGTCCTTTGAATTAGGAATAAAGAGGGATCCTCTGAACATTATCTAATCTCAGGGGAAGATGTGCTTATGTGAAAGACAAAAGTGACATTTATACACACTATATATTTTATATCATTGAATCCAAATAAATGTATACAATTATAGACCCTTAATAAACACATTTTCTTAAGAAATAATGGATATGTAGAAACTGAAATTGTGTCTCTGAATAGATGAAAAAACATAAATCTAATCTGAAATAGACAATGATCTCATAAGATATAATACATTATAAAGAGAATGGGAGAAGGCTATTTCTATACCACAAGTTTTCTCAATATCCAAGTAGATTTATAGCGTTTTCCAACAATAAAAATGTTGAATATTATTTAAATACCAGAAATAAATGTAGAATAGCCAAATAAAATCAGTAGTATAAAGCAGTTGAGATATTAAAAAGTTAAAATAGTTGTTATACACTTGGATAAAATATCTGCATCTTCTTTCCATGTCATAAATGAGAACAAATTTTTGTAAAGAATATTTTTCCATATGAGGTTTCAGTTAGTCTTTTTTTTTTTCTGCATAGCCTCCTATTGCTCCATTACAACTCTGACAATGTCCATTAATTTGATGAACTAGTTTTTGTTCAATGTAAAATAGCTAAAATGCCTAATCCTCTTAATGTGCTCTGAATTTACGGAAACTTCTAAAGAAATAATGAATGAAGCCAGGGATATTCAGGTAGAGGAAAAAATGACAGTCTTTTAAATTCTGTTATTCATGAAGAGGAATTCTCTTTGTCATTTAAAAGAAATAATATGAGAAAATTATAATGCATAAAATGAGAAGTCTAGAAGGTATTCATTCAATTATTTTTTTCAAATATTAAGCACCCACTATGAGTTAGCTACTGAAGGAGGCCCTAAGGATGCAAAAATGACTAAGATACAGTTCTATTTCTCATAGAATTCAAGTGTGTTAGAATGAACGGAAAAGTGAAAAGACAGATAAATAAATAGATATAAGATGAATATAAGTAGATGAAGGTAGATAGTTGGTAGAGAGATCGATTAGATGATAGATGATGATAGATGATAGATAGATAGATAGATAGATAGATAGATAGATAGATAGATAGATAGATAGATAGATAGAAGTAAATACATATTTATTGTCAAAAGAAGTTGAAGGGACTCCTCCATTCAGATAGAGAGAACAGGCTCACAAAGGCCTTTTCAAGTGATACTTGAGCTAAATTTTGAAGGATAAATAGGGACCGCTTGAGGTCCATGCACTTGAGTGTGAGGCAAGTACAATCATAGAGAAATGTGAAAAGCATGAAGCACAGATAAGCAAGTAGTTCAACATGGCTAGCATGTAGAGTATAAATGGCAGTAAAATAATCCTTTGTTTTTATCCTGTTTCTGACCTTGAAAAAAATACTTAGCTTTATTTGTCATACTCATGTCCTTCTCTGGAAAATGACGAGGATAAACAAACCCTTTAAACTTTCTTTCAGCTCCAATTTTTCATGATCTTATTAATTTCAAATATTTGCTAAAATTTCTACCACAGGCTAAAAACTGTTCACTTTATTCTTATAAAAATACATACTATATTTAATATATAATTATATATACATTTAGATAAAATACATCTATTAATTGTGTACTAATCATATTTAAAATATGTTAGATTATAATTAAAACATTATGTATGTGTGTGCATATCAACCATAGGCTAATCCTAGACAGAATTTTAAGATCTGTTATACCATCTTTATTTTTTTCTTTTTCTTTTTTCTTTTTTTCTTTTCAGGTGAGGCAACCCTTGGTTGACCTCACAGATTGCAAGGACCTTGTCAGCTTACAATCCCTTATTTTTTATCTTTTACGCTTACAGCACCTGGTCTTCCTAGGTAGTCTCCCATCCAAGTACTAACCAGGCCCAATCCTGCTTAGCTTCTGAGATCAGACAGAATCGGGTTTGTTCAGGGTGGCATGGCCGTAGATTCATCCTTATTTTTTCTTATGCCTTTCATTCATTTTTCTCTTACTAATCAGAACTTGATGTTTTTCAGGTGCCACTCTCATAAAACTTCACTTTGATGTGCCACTCATAATATTATCCTCAAACTGGACCCTCTACCGTAACATATATAGTCCAATCCAAGTCACTGCTAAATTAGTAACTAAGTCTTATCAACTAAATATAGCAATTATATTGATGAAGATTCTCTGCCAAGTGATTTAACAAGGGATTTCTGGAATAAACAATTAATTTATTCAATTGTATATTTGCCAGTGATGAAACGAGCCCTAGTTATAGGTGGTAGAAAACACTTAACATGTCAGTCTTTTCATAGATTTCCTCTTAGATTCCATAGAAATATCCATCTATCTAACTGAACAGAAAGTAAGTCCTAATGTAAGTTACATTTAGATGACACAGAGGGTGTGAGGAGTAGGGATTGGAGGAAGGCAGTCAAAAGTCACAAACCACCAGTTATAAGATAAATAAGCACTAGAGATGTGATGTACAGCATGATGACTGTAGCTAACACTGCTTTATGATATGTATAGGAAAGTTATTAAGGGAGTAAGTCCCAGGACTTCTCATCACAAGATTTTTTTTTTCTTTTTATCATATACATATAAGATTATGGACATTAGCTTAACTTAAAGAAGTACTCTTTTCATAATACAAGCATACCTTGTTTTATTGTGCTGTCCTTTATTGCACTTTACAGATGTTTCTTTTCTTTTCTTTTTTTTTTTTTAGAAGTTGAAGGCAAGACCTTCTATCAACAAAAAAGATTTGACTTACTTTAGTATGATACTTGCTTTGTTGCAGTGTTCCGGAACTGAGACTGCAGTATCTTCGAGGTAGGCCTATATATGTAAATCAAATCATCATGCTGTACATCTTGAACTTAAACAGTGATGTATGTCAATTATTTCTCCAACTGGGGAAAGAAGAAAGATGACAAAGGAAAGAAAGATCTGCAGAAGTCAAATCATCAGAATATTGAGATTGTGTTTTACCTCTAAATTTTAGTTCTGTTACCCCAAAAAATGTTAATTTACCTTCCAGATCTTTAGTTTCCTCATCTATTGAAGTGGAAATTTCAAAACAAACTGTAGATTTATTGTGCAAAATACATGAGAAAATGTATTGAAAACACTATACAAAATCTACAGTCCTATGCAAATGAGTTACTGTAATATTTGATAATAAATTATAGCATATATAAAAATTTAAGAACATTATGTAAAGAGATATAGGCAGAGAGACTATTTTATCTTTTGATTGAACAAAGATGTCATCTTAGAAAAAGTGTGCTTCGAATGATGAGCAGGTATAACCTCCTTGAGGGTAGCAGAATTTTGCCAAGGCCTTTCCTAGGGACAGCCTATGTGAGAAGAGGTGATTCCAGATGGATGCTAAGGAGAGAAAAAAAACAGCCTCTGTTGAGGAACAAGAGCACACAAGGCCAAGAGGAGGTGCAAAGGGTTGGGATGACACAGAGAGGCCAGATTGTGTACTTGGAGATTGTGTGGAACAAACTGTACAAGGAGATTATCTAAAAGGAAAATAATGATGGGATTTTTAAAAGAGTTGCATGAATTTATGACCTACTAGTATATTATTATTTGCCAGAATGTAAACTGAAATTACTATTAATAATTTTATTAAAGTTAAATTTTGATACTTTACATTCTATCACACAATTATTTTGTTGTGATACATACTTTTATTTTTCATTGTTATAAACACAGGCTTTGATCACTGTGATATAGATAACTTAGTGGTTTTAGTCAGAAGAAATAAACCAACCTTCACAAATTAAAAAAGAAATCTCTAGGGCATTTGAAAACTAAATAGCAATTCTTCACTATGTAAGAAGAGAAGAAAGTACAAGAGCTCTGTGTGTGTGTGTGTGTGTGTGTGTGTGTGTGTGTGTGTGTGTGTGTGTGTTTTAAAAGCAGCAGTAAAAATGCAACCTAAGAAAAAGATAAGAGTTTCTGACCTGGCATGTAAAGAGCTTATAAGTTGTCATTCTATCTTAGGTAAAAATCTGAACAAACTAAAAAATCAACAACCCTTAGATCCATCAGAGAAGTGAGGTCACAGAGAAAATCACTGTCCCCCAAATTGAACAGATAATCAAATACAGAGAATTACAGCCTACTGGAGCAGAAACCCATGAGCAGAAACCTCCATGGGAACTAGTGCTGGGACAAGAACCCTGAACAGCGCTTGACAAATTGCTGAAGGCTTCGTGTGGATAAATTAAGGAATTAAAGATTCTGGGGGACTCAGTCATAGGGATCCCCACCCACTTTTATTTACCTCCAGGACTCCTACAAGGTTCTCACAGTGTGTATCAAAGAAAAATTCACTCATGTTTCTAACGGGGAGAGGGGAAAGAACCATTATGAAATATGCCAGAGTATTCTGTTCTTAACAAGACCTGCCCTCAGGAGAAACTATTTTACCAGAGCACGCCCTATTAGGATAATTTTTAGAACTTAACTAACTTGGGAGAAGGGAAATGCCAAAATTTAGCCTGCTGTAGCCTTCTGCATGCAGGAAGGAAACTCTAGCTCACTCTAGCCATGGCTTTGTACCCAGCCATGAAGATTTAAGAAAGCCAAGGCTATGTGGAGAGGCCAGGTGGAAGGAAGTGTTTTAACCCCTCGTTTAAATTCCCAGGCAACAGCCACTATCAATCACCAGTCATGTGACTCATTTCATATACCTAAATGCCATTTTGAAAAAATGGAAGGGATGGAATTCTGAAAATATTGACTACATATTCAGTTATCTAAAAGAATTATTTATAGTGAACGAAGACTATTTCAATCAAAAGATATTTAAAATGGCAGGGGCATATTTCTCCAATACAGAGCTCTGCGATATCTCACAAAAGAGATAAACTGAGCTCTGGAGAAAAGTTTTTTTTTTTTTTTTGCACATATCTGAGTTCATTTCAGTAGAGCTGCAATCCTAATGCAATTTTTAAATCCATACTTGGTTCAATGAAGATTCATAAATGTATTTTGCAAAAATATGCCTATATCTTATGATAGTCAAGATTTTATGGTTAATTAAATCATTACTGTGTTGCAATTATGCAACATAAGATTAAAGTATGGCTTTAGGTAAATACATATGCTCCATATTACATAAATAAGAAATCAAAGGCTAAGGACACTTACTGATCTGAGGAATATAAACAGCATATTAAGAACTGCATATTCTCATGGAAATAAATAATCGCTATTTCTTCTAATGAAGTGTGGGAAATATCCAGAAGAATATAATAGCCCATAACACACAGAAATAAAAATATTGAAAAGGGCTTCTTGTGAATTCCTAAATAGTTTTAAAGTTCTTTGATGGAAGAAAAAAGAAGAAAAAAGAATTAATCTCCTATTTCTTGTATAAGTTAAAATACTCATTTCCTGTTGAGTTGGAAATATAAAGATTGCCTCTATACAGTCTCTCTTTTCTTAATATCTGCCTTTCTCCCTTTTGCTCCTGCCTTTTACCTAATTTGTAGACCATTATTGTCTTCTTCTATTACTGTTTCAAGCTTGTTTTTAAACAGGGCAAAGTATATAGGTTAACCAGAATAACTTGTGTACAAATAATCTCAGATTACGTTCACGTAAGAAATTCTAAACTCCTAATGCCTTCCATTAATAATAAAATTAATGACGGTGATGAGTTTCAGGAATAGCTAAACAGTTGCACCTTATTATTTAAAGAAGAAAGTAAGTGTATAAGGAGGAAGGAAACTTGGCTTGCTTTAACATGGACACTCAGATTTTAGATTGTGAAGAAAAGGAGAGTATTATACTGAAGTGAACAGTTTCATTGGCCTCCAAATCTCTGAGCACCCCTCTGTGTGCTTGAGATACTTCAACTTCCTTGTACTTATTCTTCTTACATCCCTGTGTATGTGGAACTTTCGTTAACTTGAGGAATTCTACAAGGATGAGTTTTTCTTTTTTTTTTATCATTATATAGTCTTTAGGATGCATTGCATTTCGTAATCTCTAAATTCAGACTGTAAAGAAGAAAAGAACAATCAAGAAAACTGCCGAACTTAAAAAAAAAAAAAACTAATTAGCGAACAGTTGTAAATGGGTTTATTTACTTCAGGACCCTTGATTTCTTCCTGTTGTTCTTTAGTTTCTTTACACTGATTTCTACATCCATCATATTTCATTTCTCTGAAATCAGCTTATGCACTTAATGGTCCAGGCTGGGCAATCAATGTTGATTGAAATCAACTTCAAATTGATGCAAAAGGTCCTCTGCTGCTCCAGAAACCAGCTGTGTAAATCTCAGAGAAAGATAACTGTCAGCTTTTTCCTTAATTATGTATTTCTGCATTTTCTTAAGCTTACTGCTGTTATAATGACCCAGTACGCACTTGTAGCTTGAAAAGGAATCACTGGGTAAATACCAAAGGTTGTATCTTCAAATCCTACCACTCTGACTTGATGTTTGACAAAAGAATTTATCTCTGGCTGGTTAGCCTCTTAGAAATGACTTGATTTCTTGAAAACAAAGGACAGGGTGCATATCATTGTGGTGCTTATTGAGAATATGCTGTTTCCCGGGATAACTCAGTGGAGACAACGCTTTTTTGTCTTGCTGTGGAAGAGGGCCATTTCCTCAAAATCTTCCAACTTAACATGCCTCTATTTTCAACTTGATGTTGGTTTGACAGAAAGAAGTTTCACAGTGGTGAGAGACAAGATTGTTTTATTTCTCTCACAACAGGGTACCTACGTTTGGCTTTCAGAATTGAAACTAGGGAAGCTGCATTATACCCTTTCACTTTGTGGCCCTGGGTGAATATAAACCATCATCTATTTCCGTGAGAGAGCTTCTGCATTGTCTCGCCTCCTCTTCTAGCCTTAGCCTGCATGAAATTCCTCACTTTTGTTATCAAAAAAAAAAAAAAAAAAGTGATGAAAACTCTAAATAAAATATAACAGTTATTTGTCTCTATAGTTTTAGTTCAACTTCATAAAGCATTGTCTTGGCTTTACGTAGTATATTTTTGAATACATCTTGTATTTTATAGTAGTGTTAGGTTCACAGCAAAATTGAGCAGAAGGTATAGAGATTTCCTATAATATTCCCTATCCCCACATGTGCACAGGCTTTTCCATGTCAAAGTCCCCACTAGAGTGGTACACTTGTTACAACTTATCAACCTACATTAACATATCACTATCACAAAAAATCCATAGTTTATATTAGAGTTCTCTTTGTATTGTATAGTCTGAGTTTTGACAAATGTATAAGGACTTGCATCCACCAGTATAGTATTATACAGGATAGTTCTACCTCAAAAAAATGCTCTGTGTGCCACCCATTTATTCCTCCCTTCTCTCTAACACCTGGTAACCACAGTAAAAGTAATTCTTTTACTGACGAAATTGTTTTGCAAGATGTCATATATTTTGAATCATACAGAAGCCTTTTTTTCAGATTATGTTCTTTCGCTTCAAAATATGCATTTAAGGTTTATCCATGTTCTTTCATACACACATTCTTATTTTGTTGCTGTCACAAATTATAACTCTATACATTACTTTTACATTATCACAAATTTATAACTATGGGTTTATGTATGTCTTTTAAATCATGCCACAGATAAAAAGAAGAGTTACAAACTAAAACCACACTTTAAATTTACTATGTAGTTACTTTTACCAGAATTCTTTATTTATTCACATGGTTTCAGGTTACTGTCTTTCATCTCAGCCTGAAGGACTCTCTTTAGTATTTCCTGTAAGGTAAGTCTACTTGCAAAGAACTCCATTAGCTTTATTTTAGGTGTTGGGGGGTTAATTTCTCCTTCATTTTTGAAGGGTAGTTTAGCCATATACAGAATTCTTGCTTGACAGTTTTTCTCCTCTTTTCTTTCAACACTTAAAAAATGCTATTCCATTGTCTTCTGGCCTCTATGGCTTCCAATAAATCTGCTGTTAATATTATTGAGGATTCTTTGTATGTGATGAGTCATTATTCTCATAGTGCTTTCAAGATTCTCCTTTCATCCTTGACTTCCAGTATTTTCATTATAACATGCCTTGGTATAAATTTATTTGTATTTATCCTTCTTGGAGTTCATTTAGCTTCCACAAATAATAGATACATGTCTTCAATCAAATTTGGGATGTTTTTAGTCATCTTTTCATCAAATATTCTCTCTTCCTCATTTCTCTCTTTCTGAGATTTTTGGTTATGTTACTTTTGACTATCTGTTCATGATTTTCATTTTTTATTTCTGTTTCTAAGACTGAATAATTTTGATTGACCTTTCTTGAAGTCATTTGTTTTTTCTTCTGTGTGCTCATATCTGCTACTGAAATCTTCTAGTGATTTCATTTCAGTTATCAAACTTTTTAGTCCCAGGACTCTGGTTCTCTGTTATAATTTATTTCTCTTTATGCTCTATTTTTTTTGTATATTTTTGTCCTGGTTTTCTATATATCTTTATCCAGAGTCTCCTTAGTTCTTTGAACATATTTAAGACAGTTGATTTAAAGGCTTTATCTAGTAATTTTAATATCTGTCCTTCTTCAGGAATAGTTTCTGTTACTTTGTCCCATGAATAGGTCATACGTTCTTTATTCTTTGCATGTTTCATATTTATTTTTGTTTAAAATTAAACATTTGAATATTATATGGTGACTTTAGAAATCATATTCTCCTCTATTCAGTGTTTGGTTTTTGTTGGTTGCTATAGGTTGTGGCTGTATCTTTAACTAATTTTAATAAGGCATTTTTGTAAAGTCTATATTCTTTGCCATGTGTGGTCTCTGAAGTAGCTTCCTTTGTCCTTTTTCAACTAGTATTTTTACAGCTTTTTTATTGGATTCCAAAAGTTGAGAGAGTAAAAGAGATAAAATGAGAGTGAGAGAGGAGTGGAGCAGAGAAGAGGTAGAAAGGAAAAGAGAGCAAGGAAAGGGGTAGAAGAGAGAGAGAGAATAACACACACACAAAAAGTTTGACAGAACTTAAATACCTGGAGCAAAATTGAAAGGAAGGATAAGAAAATACTCTCCCAGCTTTTGCAAATTGGCTCTGTGTTGGGACACGCCTTCAGCGCTCAGCCAAGCCTATTAAAATTCTGCCTTAGTCTTCATTTTCTGCTTGCATTGAGTCTAGAGATCAGCTTAGGGTCTTCTCAACATTTCTAACACATGTACTGTTTTCTTCCTTTTCAGTTACCTGTGGTCAACTGTAGTAAGAAAATATTAAATGGAAAATTCTAGAAATAAACAATACATAAATTTTAAATTGCTCATGATTCTGAGTAGTATGATGAAATCTCGAGCCATCCTGCTTCATGTCCTCCCTGGGAAATGAATCATCCCTTTCTTTGTCCAATGTATCCATGCTGTACATGCTACCCACTCATCAGTCACTTAGTAGCCATCACAACTATCCTATCAACTGTTGTGGTATTTCAGTACTTGTGTTCGAGCGTTAGGTGAATTGACGTGTCTAAATTGTCCCAGCCTGAGTGAATGTGGATATGCATGTGAGTGTTCTCAGGGACAGAAGGGCATCCTGTACAGGGTTAGTTTCTTCTGCCTGGTGCCCTGAACTGCTGAGATGGGCTTCAGTCACCTGTGACCCTGAACTAAATAAAGCAGGTTGGAAAATAATGATCTGATTTGTCTTTATTAATCTTTCTTATGTATGTATAGCTCACATGTATTTCAATGCTTAATACTAGAAGTGTTTTGGGATTTTATTTAGAAGTTTGAAGATGTTTTTGTGATCAGAGATATACCATAGGAACTTAGCTTTTGTTTATATCAATTAGCCTGTGGTAAAATATTTCATTTCCCTTAAAGTCAAAGTTTCCAAGAACCTATAGATGATATTAAGTGAGGACTTACTGTATGTTATATATACACACTATTCAAGTACTTTGCTCATCAACTAGAACCAATTCAAATATTTCAGTAGAATTTTCTTCATAATTGTTTTACTATTTTAAAATTACATGAATCAAAATGCTGAATCTCTGAATATCATAACTCTAAATAAGTTGCCTTCAGATAAATTAAACTTGATTATTTTGAAAAGGCAAATATATTCATAATAGAGAGCATTTACATTGCCACATTTAAAAACAGGATTCGGACTCAACTAGTTATCTTTACAGGTGTTTGGAACTAAGGTCTGTAAACTCAGGAGTGGTGTTACGGCAAAGTTTTGCTAAGATCACCAAGAAGCAAGAAAAGCTAATATGCAAATGAATTTGTAGACTGAAAAAAGCCAAAAAGCAGAAAGAAAGTACATCTGATATTCTAATGACTTTCTATCTAGATTAAGTGTATCTTGAAGAATGACTCACCCCATCCTTGTATTCCAGGAGATAGCTCTCTGTCCATCTGGTAACTATTATGGTTTTTGTTTAAATAAGCTTCTATATGTTTCTCTAATATTTAATCAAAAGAATTGTAATGAGATATAGTGCTTTTCAAAGTACTAAATTACGACTGGCCAGAGAAACTTTTGCTTATCTGTGTGCTCTGTGATTTGACCTCCAGGTTTCTAGGGCACTCTCTTCTTTCAGGAAGATTCAGCTAGTTTGAATCATCAACTGTGAGAGAACCTCAGATTTATTTCAGATACTAAAAAAGGTTATGATCTAAAATAAAATAATAGGACAACTTGTATTTTGAGTAGCTATAGAATTGCTAATGAAGGCTCAAAGGCTATTTTTTTTCTCATCTAATTCAGTAATAAAATGATGAGCCAAGGGAAAAGGAAAAGTATGGAAATATACTCTGAGTGCATATTAGTAAATCGAGAAGAGTATGTATTAACTCAAGGTCTAAAGGATACACTCCTGTATATACTGTTTCAATTGGAAATCTTGAGTTTTCTTTGTCATTTCATAGGGCTACCAGATGACCGAGTAACTGGAAGAAAATTTCATGCTACTGTTTTTGATCACAGTAAGAAAGAAAACAATAAAGACATCAACAATATATAGTACTGAATTCATCTTTATAGAGTGGATAATAGAGATGATTTGAAACAGCCATTGACTTTTTCTGCACCCAGAACCTAGAGTAAATATATAATTTAATCTTGGCCTATGAATTGAAGGCATTTTTTGAGATTTATGGCATCATTCATGTTACTAAAGATAAGGCCTGTCCCAGGTTTCAGGTTTTAAAGCTCAGTTATTAAATTTGGCTTCAAGATAAAATGTGGTGCGGTAAATGCAAGTGATTGAGAGGTTGGGGATGAAAGTTGGATCTCCAGTTACAAAACTGAAAAAAAATCAAAATGTAGAACAACAAAAAAAATTGTGGCTACCTTCAGGTAGACAGTGCCACTTAGTAAATATGACCTTCAAATTGTGACTCCAACTGTCTCCTTCTTAATATATTTTGTGAATCTCTTTTACTTTATGTTAGCAGAATGATTGTTTGGGGTTCATGTGGAATATTCAACAGAGAAATAAACAGTTACTGGAAAAGAGCAACTTTTTTCATTTCCTTGATGAGTTTTTTTGAGGCATGTTCGGTTTTGTTCATCAGCTGTTTATTAAATACTTAATACCCGTTCAATATAGATTTTTTTTTTGTGACAGGAAACTGTCCAGTCCATATAAAAAACATACTAGTCTGCTATATGGAAATACATTTTTGACAAGTGAATAAATTCTATTCTTAAAGGCATCGTGAAAAAGGAGTATCTTACAGAAAATCCACTCAATGCTTTCAAGAGTATTTAAAGAAATAAAAACATCATGGGTGGAAGATTTCTCTCAAATTAATGAAATAATATATATATTCTATAAAAATAAGTAAGCATATTTTTAATACCACTGAGATTCATTGTATTATGCTAAAGCATAATAATTAACTCTGTATGAATATAGTACACATTTGTCACAGAAAATTGTCACAAAGCCTAAACACTGTAGATTGTTTTGAGAGAGTAATTTATCAAGATGGAAAGGTGATAGAGATGATGGACATACGAAAACAAAATATTTTTGTTTTAGTTTGTTTGGCTTTGCGGTGGTGGTGGGCGTGGGGATACTGAATAATAGAAGAAGCTATCTCTCCCAGGTATGTAGGTGTGTTCACCAACCTGGAAGCTCTTTGAGCCCCATAATATTGGAATTTTCATGGAGGCTTCATTATGTAGGTATGATTGATCATTAACTCCATTTCCAGCCCATCTCCATTCTCTAGAGATGTGGGGGCCAAAAATTCCAAGCTTCTAATTATGACTTGATCTTTCTGGTGACCAGTCCCCATCCAGGAGCCATTCGGGAGCCCACCTAGAGTCACCTCTTTGGAATAAACCATGCTTCTAGTGCTCTTATCACTTAGGAATTTAGAAGGATTTCAAGAACTCTTGTCAGGTAGGCGTGGGGATGGGGAGAGGGGAGCAAAGACAGATATATTTTTCACATATGCCATTATGCACATATTAATGTACTGATGGTAGTGATGGAGAGGACACGTAATCTGATGTTTTATAGCTTATAGTAGAATGTAAGAATACCCGTAATTTGCCTAAAATATATTTAAACTTGAATTATGAACAAAATCTTATAAGTTCTTTAAATTCTAACTCAAGCTCTATCTCTGCTTCCCAGACAACTTGACCCATGGAGACATTTTCCTTTGAATTCTTCAGTATTTACTGTCTTTATCATTATTTGATAATCAGTATATACTATCTTATGCTAGAAATGACCTTCATTGAATTTTTGTTTCATTGTCCCTACTTATACAATGTGATGTATCACCTCTTTGTAATCACATGGTTTCATATTTATACCATACCTGTACCTTGATATTTTGCACATCAAATAGTAATTGCTTTATGAATACATAAAATAATTGATTTCCTTTTTCCTTCAACTGAAGTTTTGGCAGGATAGATGACTCCTAAAGTCCTTTCCCTCTTTAATTTTATTATAACTTCACAGGAGAGTAATTGTAGGTTTTGATAAATGTTAATTATTCTAATTTTCTGGAGAAGCAGTTAACCTTGAAATTAGACTAAATTGTACACAAACCATGAATTTTGTATTTGTTGTCATATTGCATGAATAGCTTGGGGATCAATTTGTGAATTTACAGATACTTCTTTATCTGGAATAGTATGTATTTACATAATGTTAATCAGATTCTGGTTCCATAATATTAGTGGAATTTATCTCCCTAATATAACTTCCTCTACCGATAGTTCCATGATGTGATAAACCTACTACATCAGCTTAGAAATGTTTTACTCCCAAAAAAACAAAATACGTGTCTCACATAGTAACACATAGTGCCTGGACAATTAATCTTTAATAAACATTTTTTAATGACAAGGAAGGAAAGAAGAAAGAAAAGAAAGGAAGAGAAAAGGTAACAAGGAAGAAAAGATTGAAGGCTAGATTTAAAGGAGAAAGGAAGGAAGGAAAGAAGAAAGTGTTAAAGAAGAGAATTTATTAGTGACACTTGTTAAAGATGATAAGGCAGACTTTATTCAGGGAGACGATCAGGATAAGTGTAGGGACCACTGTAATGGGATTTTGCAGTAGGGAAGAGAGATTGCATTCAGCTCTGAATACAGAAGAGGGAATTTATAACTAAGGATCTGGGGTGGAGTTAAGGTGTTCATTGAATAGAAAATCAGTTAAGAGGAAATATTAAGTGTAAGGGGTGGATTCTGGCTAAACAGATCCAGCAGGATTCTTGCTGAAGGCAGGTCAGGATAATCAGATATCACCTGGAGGATGGTGGAAGATGAGAAATCTGATCAGATATCAAGAATGATCAGTTATTCAGAGTGAGGAATTCTGGCTAAACTGACTTAGCAAGATTCTTGCTGAAATTGGACAATACAGAGGAAAGTAGAGAAGTCCAAAAGTTGAGGCCTTGTTGCAAAAGAGTTCAGAACCTGAATAGAATTTGGTCAAGGATAAAATTTTTGTTCCAAGAAAAAGGAAGGAACACATATATAATTATGAAGCTTCTTTACAAATGGCATCCATGAGGTGTATAATCTTCCCAGAAGCAAAAAGCTGCTTTAAAAGAAAAGTCCAAATTGAGCAATTTTAAATTTGAGGATATTTGTAGCACCATGATTTTGTGATTTTTGTTTTGCTAGCAAAAATTTCCAATGAACTTGCACCTGCAAAATTGCAAACTGCAAAACATGTTCAGCATGTCATTCTGTGTGTACAAAGGAGCAGGTTACACATCTAAGTAATTTTAAGTTTTAAAGATATTATCATTAATATTCTAACTGTCTTGAAAGGCATAAAAATCTGACTTGGAGTTCTGGGGTCTGGAAAAGTGCTGTGTGCATGTTGTTTTCTTTGATAGGCTTTCTACCAGTTATTTCTATCAGCATACTTGTACTCCAAAATTGAAAAAAAAAAAATCAGAAATTAGAATTTCTTTTGGAGTTTTATTTTTAACCAGAATATAGTTTATTTTTCTTAATATTAAACATTTACCTCTAGTAAAAACTTCACTAAAGGTACTTCCATGAACCTAGCATCTATCTTCTATAATAGCTGAGACACTGGGAGCAAGCACAGAGCTCTTATATTATTGATTCTTTGCCAAGTTTCTCGGAAGGGTTAGCATGTAGAAGCCCTGGCCTTTGGATTACAAATGAATTATATGCTCTGTCGTGTGCATTTTTATTTAACTCACTCCACTAATAGGTCACTTCTCAGGCAAACAGCACCAAAAGCACTGTAGACATTACTGTAATGTTTTACCTTCCCCAAAGCCCATGGAACTGGCCTACATGGCCAGAATATTTACAGAATATTACAGCATCCCTCTGAATTCTAATTCTATTTCTTCCTGATTTTTACTAACTAATGTAATTATTTTTTGCATAGCAGAGGGATATTGATAACAGATGTGCAGAATACTTTAAATACAGTAATGTCCAATATATTTTTGCATATGTGTATTTCCTTTTCTGCATTTGTTTTCAGGTGTTCTTCCTTTCCATTGCACTGAAATGGATACTTCTATCTGTGAAATATATGAATAATCATATGGTACCGTGTTATTTTATCTATTAATTCCTAGTGTAACTGCTGTCAAAAGTTAGAATAAAAACAGTGAAGACTCTGCCTTGCTGAGGCACAGATGGAAATGAATTTTTATTACCAGGAAACAAGAAGACAAACTTTGCTTTTGGATCTGTATGAACATGTATAATATATAGAATTAGTAGGAAGTTTGCCTTTATTATAAATGATAGTATGCTGAGTCACTGCCAGAATGGAAAATGGGAGATTTTTGTTGCTAAGTCTGTCTTTGGTAAAATTTAATGATATAATCAAACAGAATTATGCTCTCATAGATGGAGACTTATGTTGCCTTCTGGTCTAATGCATTTTGTAAGTTTTCAGAGATTTCTTTTAACCAACTTTTTAGGTTGATGGTTTCTTAAAAACAACTGGTAAGTAGGAGAATATGTGAAGACCATACATTTTCTGTATCGGTTTGAATTTGTGCTCACTTATCCTCCCTTGAAATAGGCTAAATAGTGTGAATTAGCCTACTTGTGTTATTATTACAGTAATATATATAATATATACATATGGTATATAGTTTAGAATATATACTATATATAATTCATATAATATACTATATGATATATAGTATATAATAATAATACACACACAAATAAGCCAAAGAGGAGAGAAAAATCTTTGATGGTGTAATGCATATGGGTAGCGTCATGAACTGAATTGTGTCCCCTCTCCCCCGCCCCCCAAAAATTCATATGTTGAGATTCTAACCTCCAGTACTCAAAGTGTGACCTTTTTTGGATAAGATCTTTACAGAGGTGATTAGAGTGAGCCTCTCGTGGGTTCCTGAACCCAATTCTAACAGAGGTGGAGTAGGGTGGCTCTTCCCACCAACAAGCAAGTCTCTGGACATAATCTGGGTGTCCTACAATTCAACTAAATTCTGACACTATTTACTCAGAGATAGCATCAGATCTCACAGGCAAAGAGTTCAGTCCTAAGGGACTCCTTCCTCCCTACTTCAGACTCCAGTCACAAGCCCACGTTGTTACCTGTGCTTCTGACTGGATATAGAAGGGGGTTCCCACGACCCCCTCCTTGGACTTCAGATGTTGATTACAAGTCCAGGTTACCTGTACCTATGACTGACCGGCTATAAATCAGAGGTTTCCACGACCCCCTTCTTCCTTGGGTTCAAGGAATTTGCTATAGCGGTTCACAGAACTTAGAGAAACATTTTACTTATTAGATCACTGGTTTATTATAAAAGGGTACAACTCGGGAACAGCTAAATGGAAGAGATGTATAGGGCAAGGTGTGGGAAAAGGGTATAGAACTTTCATGCCCTCTCTGAACAATCCGCTTTCCCAAATCTCCATGTGTTCACCAACCTAGAAGCTCTCTGACCCTCTCCTTTTGAGGTTTTATGGAGGCTTCATTATATAGCCACAGTTGATTAAATCATTGGCATTGGTGACTGGATTCGATCTCCAGCTTCTCTCTCCTTGAGGTAGAAGGGTGGGATCGAAATTCCAACCCTCTAATCACATGGTTGTTTCCACTGGCAACCAGCCCCCATCCTTTGGTGAACTCTAGAAGTCACCTCATTAATATAATGAAACACACCACTGTTGCTCTTATCACTTAGGGAGCTCCAAAGGTTTTAGGAGCTCTGTGCTAGAAATGGGACAAAGACAAACTATATATTTCTTTTTGTAACTCACAATATCACAGGGCCCTAAACCCAGTATGACTGGTGTCCTTATAAGAAGGGGAAATTTGGACACTGACATACATACAGAAAAGATGATGTGAAAAGAAATAAGGAGAAGACAGCCATCTATAAGCCAAAGAGAGAAGCCAGGAACAGGTTCCTTCCTCACAACCCTTAGAAGGAACCAGTCCTGATGACACCTAGATTTGAGAATTCTAAACTCCAGAACTGTCAGATAACAAATTTCTACTGCTTAAGCCACCCAGTCTGTGGTACTTTGTTGCAATCATCTTAGGAAACAAATACAGCATCACTTGGAAATAATGCTACCTTGTAGCTGGTATCAATATGTAAGAAAAAATTACAAACTTTTCTCAAATTCTAGGAGTTTATAATTCAAAAATAGGTAATTTTACATACAATTATAAGAGTATTATTATCTGTTCAAAAGTTTCATTTTAAAGTTAAAATCCCGAGTGCTGTAATAATATACTCTGTGACTCATATTCCATAAGACTGAAAGTAATTCTTTGAAAAATAAATTTTTTTTAATGTTCCTGCATTTTTAGTTATTTCTTTACAAATAGATTTTCTACTATTCCATTTCATTACATGTAAGGAGAGAATTTTATATTATTAATTATATGTCTTAAAAAAACACATTTTAGGGTTTACTTTAATTTCCTGTGTTGAACAGCCTCGGAAAATCATTTTCTGAAATTTCTACTGTTATCTATAAGCATATGTTTTAGCATACTGGCAATGAAAACAAAGTCAACTTAATGGAACATAATATTAGATATAAAATGCTAGTAATTTTGCTAGGTATAGATGAAAATAAATAATTTTAAATTATGCGTAATTCACCATATGTAAGCTCAAATTTAAGTGAGGGAAGCCTGAACTTCTTAGGTACACCCTGTAAATTAGACATAGCCATTAACAAAGACCTTTCTGGAGGTCTTTTAGGCAGGACTACAATGTATTCTCATCATTATCAGATGTGCAGGGTATTGAATGCTTAGTGAGCTTACTGACCTGCTGTCCGTACTGAAATAAAACACTAAGTCTCTATCTTTCTCTATTTGTTTTTAATTTAAACAATAAGAATGTTTTTCTCAGGTATGTTGAGAGAACAAGTTACTTTTTTATACACTCATGTTTTGCTCATCATTAAGAACTGTTGAATAAAGGCAAAGTATTATTATCATTGTTACATTAATATAATTTTGATCTAAATCAGACTAATAAAACTTTCTGCATTGATAGAAATACTCTTTTTCTATTGAGCAATTGAAATGTGAGTAGTGTAACAAAGGAACTGAATTAAACCCACACATATGGGGTTCATTGATGTTTGAAGAGAGAGCCAGAAATACTCAATGGGGAAAGAATAGTCTTTTTAATAAATGATATTAAGAAAACTGGGTAATCACATACAGAATTAAATTGGACTCCCATCTTAACCTTACTCAAATTTTAAAATAAAATGGGTGAAAGACTTAAATGTAAGATCTGAAATTTTAAACTGCTAGAAAAAAAACATAGGAGAAAGCCTTCTTGACTTTGGTCTTGGCAATAATTTTTTTGGATATGACACCAAAAGCACATGCAACAAAAGCAAAATTAAATAAATGAGACTTCGTCAAACTAAGAAACTTCTGCAAAAAGGAACAGTCGGCAAATGAAAACAAAATTGGAGAAAATATTTGCAAACCGTATATCTGGTAAGGATTAAAAATCAATACATACAACTCAATAGCAAAAAAACAGAAATCTATCAAAAATGAGCAAAGGCGTCTATGGCCATGCACCCTGAACAAGCCCAATCCTGTCTGATCTCGGAAGTTAAGCAGGGTCAGGCCTGGTTAGTACTTGAATGGGAGACCACCTAGAAAGATCAGCTGCTGTAGGCATAAAAAATAAAAAAAA
>NW_006436298.1:28545659-28587825 GCF_000325575.1 Pteropus alecto | reverse complement strand
CACACACACACACACACACACACACACATATGCAATGGAATGTTATTTGGCCAGAAGAAAGAAAGAAATCTTGCCTTTTGCAACAACATGAATAAACCTTGGGGACATTATGCTATGTGAAATAAGTCAGACACAGAAAGATAAATACTGCATAATCTCAAATATATGTGGAATCTAAAAAAGCCAAACTTATAGAAACAGACTAGAATGGTGGTTGCAAACAGACTAGGGTTTGGGGAAAATAGGGAGATGTTAGTTAAAGGGTACAAACTTCCAGTTATAAGATGAATAAGTTCTGGGGATCTAATGTACAACATGGTGACTGGAGTTATAATACTGTATTATATACTTGAAAATTGCTAAGACAGTAGATCTTAAGTATTCTCATTATACGTACACAAAAGGTAACTGTGTGAGATGATAGAGCTGTTAAGTAATCCTATTGTAGTAATCATGTCACAATAGATACATGTATCCAATCACCAGATTGGCCACCATATACTTGCATAATGCTGAATGTCAGTTATATCTCAATAAAGCTGGATAAAAGGCGGTACAAAATAAATTATTTGTAAATACAATTTAGACGACCTATTTATACCTTTTACCTGGTCTACTACACAAGTAAAACATTCAATTGAAGCAGTCTTTGTATTTTTATTAATAGATATGGAAGTTAGTAAATATTTAGTAAAGGATGTGAACCTAGAATTTAAAACTATAGCTTGGCCCCTTATGTGAGATAGACATAGAGAAAGCAAAAAGCATTAAAATCCACATCCCAAAAATGCAAGTCAGATTACTCTTAATAGATCAACTTAAAGAATTACTTATTAACTTTGATGAAAAGGTACTTTATAAATTCAATAAGATATTGCATCTTTTGTCAAGATAATTGCATAATTTCTTATTTGTAGTTAAAGTTTCTTGGAAATTTTGAAGGTCAGGAAAAACATGAAGCATAGTGGTCAGGTATTTTGTAAAATGCCCCTCAATTTGTATTTGTCTGATTTTTTTTTTTTTCATGAATAGACCTGGGTTATAAATTTGGTAGAAGACTACCAGGGAGGGTGATTCTCCCATCTCACTGCATTTTTTTCAAGGCACATCATGTCAACATGCTTTATTTCTGGTCTTGTTCATTTGGTGAAAGTAGTACATTCCAGGTTCCTTCACTGTAAAGTAACTATTTTTTTTCTTTTCCATACTGTATTTATTATAACTGAGTCAAGAAGTTCAGCCCTCACTCAAAGGGAGGAGATTAAGCCCCACCTCCTAGAGAGATATCAAAGTATTTGTGATTATGCAAATTTCTCCTTCTCCTTAAAGTGTCCCAGACTGATTTTAGCATTTTTCTATAGGTCTTACCTACAACAATTACTACTATGGTTTTCTAATGATGATTTTCAATTTCCATCATTATTTTCACACTAACTAATTGGAGTTCTTCTGTAAGATAGAATTGTCTCTTATTCCTCATTTATTCATTCAATTGTTTATTTATATCAGTATAGTGACAGGATATTTATTCTATACTTAGGATTGTAATAAAATATATTATTTATTTTGTTGCTCAATCTGTTTTATCTTTGGCCACTCAGAACTCTTTCAGGTTGGTCTTGTCTCCTTTTAACGTGCCCCTAACCTGTTTTTTTGTTTGTTTGTTTGTTTTTTCTTAAATGAAGTACATCTGTACTCTCTGGTACAGAAGATGCCTCAGGCTCCTCTTGGATATATTCTGGCCCTAGAATCAATCTTTGACCATACAGTGAACCAATTCTCCAAGGAGCACTGGTTTATTCTATTGTGGATTATATCTAGGAACTAAGACCTAGGCCCTAGGTGTATTTGTTGCTACTGGAGTTTCACAGCTTCTAGATCGAAGTGGGACAATGCTAGGTCATGTATCTGTGTATACTAACCTGTATATATGCACATATTTATTTTATTTCTGCTTTACCTATAGGCATATTGTATATTTAAAAAAAAACAAAACAAAAACAAAAACAGAAGTTCAAACTGATATTATCTAGCCCCACAGGGCTCACTCTAGGCTTCCTCCTGTTCACTCACATTTATTTATTTATTTATTTATTTATTTACTTACTTACTTACTTACTTACTTACTTATTTATTTGAACTTCTTTCTCTGACAGTGAGAAACTTGGCTCCTGTTTTCTACATAAACATCACTCTCAATTATTAACCCATGTCCTGAGGGAAACAAATTTACCAACTAGATTGTAGTGTGATGTTAATTTTTCTTTAAGTCTTTTTCTTTATAGTATTCAAGACAAACTCTATTACCTGAAAATTGCTTATTTTTTTTACACTCTCTTGGGTGAGATTATGTCATATATACATAATAAAGCTGAATTTATTTGTTATAACCTGAATTAAATTCTGATAAGAATATTTAACCAATGAAAGCTTTGGACATTAAGGTCTCAGATTTCAATACTAAGGTATCTTATTAGAAAAAAACTATGTGGTAGAATGAAGGGTCTTGATAATATAGTTACATTGATAATGCCACACTATAGCTGCATTATTGATCTGCATTGTATTTTGATGGTGTGATGACTTAGGGGAAAAAAGTGAGACCTAGAGTCCAATGTTTCTCATGTGTAAGAAGGTGGCACAAACTTTAGCATCTATAGTGACAATAAAAAGATTTGGCTTTGAAATAATAGCTGGTCCAGTTATTCACATAATTTGGTATAAGGACATTGCCTCATGAAATATGAACCTAAACAGAAACCAAAGTATAGTTGAAGCATATAATACACAAAATATCTATATGCAGATCATTTAACTAGGCCCATTTAACTAGATCTGGCTGATAGACTATGAGTATATCATGGTATACAGGTCAGTGTGAAATGCTCAGTAAAGAACCATAGCCTGATTCCATTTGGGTGTACCAACAGTCAGGTAGGTGTGGAGATCAAGTGCTATAAAAAATCTAAGGTCTCAAATGGTCAGGTATTATCTAAGTAATAATTACTATCATCTATACAAAAGAAAATAAAAACTGTTGAATTGCTTCAGACTTGATATAAGCAAGAAATAAATCTTTATTAATGAAGCTAGGGGAAGCTAGTATAAATCATTCTACTACTAAGAAAAAAAAAGTGATACTTTTTGTTTTATTCTAAAATTATTCAAATTGTTTCAAATATTCTCTATGGTATGCATATTAATAAACACTGCTAATGTTATCTCAGCCCTTTGTATTGTCCAAGCAGATGATTACTCAGTACTGGACCATGAGAACATTCTTAAATGCCTTCTGCTAACAGCCACTTATTGTGAAATCTTCTTAAATATTCCCTCTTGAATTAAGTCATTGTGCCTACAAAACTAGAGAGGCAGTTATGTAGCAGAAGGTCCTTAGACAGGCATTAGAGAATGACAAATTTGAACTTGTGCTCTACTCCAGCTATTAGTTTTGATATGTTTTTGGCCAAACATATAACTCTTATTTGATAAAATTTTTGAAGGTTAGAGATAATAGATATATAAAATTGCTGGCAGAGGGCAGGCACTCTGACCTCATAATTTTTATTTTTATTTATTCTCATTCTTACTCTTATATTCGCTCTAATAGCTTAATTATAGTAAAGCAGGAAGCCAACATTTTCTTAGCACCAACTCATTTACTTTTAGGCTACAGGTTTACCTAGCACAATAAAATCTGAAATATGCATTTCTATCATGGTATACAGGTCAGTGTGAAATGCTCAGTAAAGAACCATAGCCTGATTCCATTTGGGTGTACCAACAGTCAGGTAGGTGTGGAGATCAAGTGCTATAAAAAATCTAAGGTCTCAAATGGTCAGGTATTATCTAAGTAATAATTACTATCATCTATATAATTATTTAGAAATTTATGGAAATTTATTTCTATATCCTTATTTGATTATTAAAGCTCTGTGAAATGTTATCAATGTTTTCCTCTATTAAAATTAAAATGATCCAAGATCTGTGGTAAATAAACAGTGAGACCAGGTCTTCTGACTCCAGAACCAGTGCCCTCCTGGATTGTGCTATACCTCTGGGGGAAAAAATATATGGTTGGCCATATACCTCTTTAAAACATTTGCTGAGGACCAGCCATGCATTTTCCCCCAGAAGTACAGCCAATCAGTGTGTATATATTTATAGATAGATAGATGATAGATAGGTAGGTAGATTGAAAGATAGATAGCTAGATAGCTAGCTAGCTAGCTAGCTAGCTAGCTAGACAGACAGACAGACAGACAATAGGAAGATTGTTGGTCACCTCCTGAATATAGTTGCTGAGGACTAGCTGTACCTACATAGTTACCTATATGGGATGCCTCAACATTACTTAAGAAAAATGAATTTCTCGCAGTTTACTTTGTCCTGTTCCTACTTTGCCTGCCAGAGATCCATATCTAGGTAATAAGATAAGCATGAAAGTGCATGTAAAGTAGCTGCTTAAAGACATTGCTCTAGATCAAGGAAAAGAGGATGTAAAGAAACAATGCCATCAAGTTCTAACAGAATGACTGAAATCTGTGGTTGAAATTCGTCTCCCCATTATTTTCTTGAAATGATGGTTTTTTCTTTTTAGTTTATCAGAAAGATGGCTTTCAAGATCAGCAATGCAGGAAGGATTCTGTGTTAGAGGTATTGGAATGAAAGTGTTGCTGTGTGCACAATGTGTGGCAATGCATGTTAAGTTATTCAATATAAAGATCATGGGCAAAAGGATATGGTAAGGAATAACAAGGCATTTTCATTTATGAGCCTAATTAACACCATAGGTTTTCTTCTAGCCTATTGTGTTGATGACTCAATTAACTTCTTTTCTGGTATGACATATCATAGTGGGCAGCATGATATGTTTCATGTTGGAGCCAGTCTGCTCAGCTAGTTGCCACTTTTCTATTTATTTTTTTAAATATTTGCATCAGCGAAACCGCATCTCCATATTGAGATTCCTTGCTAATGAAAACACAAAATTTCTATTAACTAAAGCAAAATAAATGCAAATAGCCTGTAGGGATAATACTCTGTATTCTGTTAGTTCCTCTTTAATGGAATTTATCAATGGCATGAACAATGAGAAAAGAGGAGCACGTTGTTCAATTGTAATTATGAAAAAGTATTGTAAAATACACAACTGTGAAAAATTATGAAAAAGTATTATGACTATTGTTGGTTGCATTATGACATCTGAAGTAATGTGTGGCTTCTGTGAAATTATGGTTATAGAATGGTACAGCATGAGACAATAACTGAGGGAAGGGAGAGAAAGAGAGTTGATAATGAGAATGTCACACATAGTGGTCGAAGACTCAGTGGGGTAGACCTGAGGGTGGAGTTGAACCTAATGCAGTAACGAGAATACAGTTAATTACTATTATTAAACATCAGTAGAGACATACCAGTCACTTAAATGACCAACCTGGGTCAGTTATTGCATTATCAGGTGGAGAAAATGGGTGATAGAAGAATAAAAGTCATTCTAAAGAGGGCAAAGTCTATTTATTTCAAACCACAGAGAAATGTAGTCATGTGTCCAGCAAACATGACTTCTGCAAGAGTCCTAAAGTGTAGTCTGACTTTGTGTTTATAAAAGTATTTGGAAATATCTCTTATGAATGCCAAAGATTTGATGTGACCAGATCCTTAAACTGTCATTAAGATATTTGAGTTATAATGGTTAGAAATGTGAGATGGGAATAACACTGAGATCATCAAAATACTATGAAATTTGAAAAATAATGTCTCATTATATACATTATGTGTGAGTTGCTTATAAAACCAAAGGTCTTAATTGAAAGTTAAGACATTTCTCTGCTACTGTCTGTCCACTGTCAGAACATCTCTGTTGTCCATCCATCCTTTATTTTGGGCTTTACAAGGACAGTCATGCAAATTATACTTATAAGCTCTTTTTGGAAGTCGCATTACACAGTCTCTTTATAACACAGTGATCTCTGAAATATATGTCTATATCTATAACTTACAGAAGTGACTGGCACATAGGAAGGTGAGAAAAATATTAGTTATGTTTATTATGAGTATACTCATCATTTTTAGGGACGTATTTGATTTTCTAATTTGTCCTTTATATTCCTTTCGAGTATAATTAAAACAGCATGAGAAAACTAACTAGTTAAATAAATAGAGATTTGGTATATTTTTTTCTTACCTACCATTAGAGACTTCTCTTATTGGTAAGAAAGTTTGCATCCAGCTTCTTTAGTTTAAGAGTTTTTGGATATAACCATGATTTATGATCTGCAATACAACAGTAGCCAATATCTGAAAACATCTGCACTTGAGCCATCTGTTTATCCCTAAATACCAGATGTTATATATGTTGAAAATTTATATTTACTGAAATTGCTTAATACATATACTTAGCACACTTACAACACTACAGCTAACGAGAAATATTCTTGGATGGATTAAATGCATCCCATTATATCTCTCGGGACATTGAATATAATGCCCTGGTAGATTAATGGCACTTTACCTAAGCACCTAAAAGTTTTGTGGCTGGTGAAAATAATTGGAATTTGTGATTAGGTAAATTTTTCCTTGATAGAGAACAGGGAAGACTGCATTACTAGTAGCCATAGAACTGATAAAAACCCTGATAAACATTTGAGTGTGTTAATAGGCAATTGGTGGGTGTTAGGCATATTCTAAATCAAAATCTTCTTTATCATGTTAATAATGAGGAGTATTCTTATACAAAATAAAAAGAACCATTTAACTTTCCCTATTTTCCTACATATATTTGACCACAGAGTTCATTTCAAATTTATACCATTTCAAAGTGATATATGGAAAAATGTATACGTAACTATATAACTATATATATATTTCTGTTCCTATTAGTTTATCTATCTATCTATCATCTATCTATCATCACCTATCTTGTTGTTATATGTTGGAGGCAGACAAAAATTCGTTTGTTCCAGGTTCCTCTCCTGAATTTTAAATAGCTATAAAGTTAATCTAGTTTACCTGAAGTGTAGTTTAACCTTTGAAAGGCTCTATTACAGTAATCTCCATACTATGGCCCTACGAGATGGCTGAACACCACTTTCCTTAACTCAGTTTACTCTGTGCATGTGTGTGTACATGTAAGTACATTATTATGAATATTTACACATTAACATTTTCATAAATATCCAGGTTCGGGGATTTTGATTACACAGAATAAAAAACTGGAACAAAATAACCTGAATAAATTTAGAAATATTTTATTTTACTATAACAATAGCAAGTAACAAACTTGAAAATTATTTTATTTCAAGTCTTATGGGCTAAAAATAAGAAAGAATAATATGTAAACGTACTAACTTTTATACATTGAACACCATGTTCAGAAAAAATCGGGGAAAACCACTCTCTATGAATTTCCTCAACCCTGGCATATTTTTGACATCCTTTTTTCTTCAAAGACATTTTGCTTCTAATTGGATAGAGAACAAAACAGCATATGAGTAGGAAAATGATTTTTTTAGCTTTTCTTCAATTGTATAGCTGAGAAATAAAAAGTGCAAATATTTGACTTTTGTATTTTCAGAAGAGGATTTTTCCCAAATGAAAGACTTAGGAATAAAGTAAAATACAAATTTTATTTAAATTGATGCAACTTATTTTTCTACCTATTAAAATAAATACAACTGAGAAGAACATGAGTACACATTTCTGTTTTATGTAGCTGTTTCTTTTAGGAAAATAAAAATTCTAAAAACCTACATTTCTTTCTGGTATCACAATGAATTTCCTTTCAATCATTAACAAGTAAAGTAGAAGTCTTAGCAAGAATTCTGTCTTTTAGCTGTTGTACTGTCACTGTGATGGCAGTTGGACTTAACACACTGTTTGTTTTCAAAATGATGTCTTCCATGCAACAACTGGCTCAAACTCTGCTTTCCTGCTGTATTAATGTGTTTGTGTTTGTACAAAAATCTCCATTAATGTGGTTGCTCTGAATATTTCAAGTATCAAATTTTAGACACTTATAAATTGACCAAAAAAACAAACAAACAAACCCCAAAACATTTCCTTATGTAGAGTAGGACACAGATAAAAAGTATAGAAATCTGATTTTAAAGTACTCTATTATAATATCAGATACATAGTGCTGATTTTTATATATAAAAGTAGCACATTACTGAGATATTTCAGGGGAAATAGCAGTGCCATGGTGAGAGAAATTTTATTTATATCAGAAAAAGAGTATGTTACTCCAGATGTCAAAACCTACATGGCATTGTCATCAACTATTAAATATCAGCAACCAGTCTGAGGTATTGAGCTGAAAAAAATATATCTTCTTTGATGACTTTTATAAGATTTATATATATCTTTGGTAAAGAAATCAGTCCCTTCAGAAGGCACAGAAGATTAGTTCAAATGTTTAGCTGAAAATACAGAAAATACATTGATAATTGGCCCAATTCCCAGGCATGGATGTTTCTATGAGAATTCATTTTTCAGTTTGTCCTTGTAAGTCTAATGATGACTTGAAGAGTTTTTTTTTATTTTTTTTTTCTTTTCTTTTTTAGCCCCAAAGAGATAATCTTATTGGTGAAAGAGAGAAGTGATGCTCACATACAGACCTTGGGGAAAAGTGCCTATAAAAATATTAAAAGTATACACACACATGCATGCACACACACGAATCATAATATCAATATCGTTACAACAATATTCTCTAGTAAGCATTTCCATTTTTACACTTTGAAAATATTTGGGGAAGCCAAGCTTTAATACTGCTTTTGTAGTCCCAAACAAGAATGCATCTGGAATAACTCTTTATTTTCAACCTTAAGTTACATCCCTGACTACAGACTATGCATAGTACACACTCAGAACTTAATCAATATTAATAATTATGATAAAAAATAAATACATATTTAGTATTTCCTAAGTTCCATTTGTCATTCTCTGTGCTTAACTTATAATGATTTGTTATATTCTAACTATGACTTTCTGAGGCCAGTGTTATTATCATCTCCAAAATGTGGATGTGAAATCTAAAGCACAGATTCACTAGGTCACTGTTGAAGTTCACACAGCTAATACACATTAGAACTGGAATCTTAATTCAAGCTTTGGCTCTATACTTTAACCATTATATCACATGCCTCTCCACTCTTGTGTCTACTCCTCTATGACTTTTATTTCCTCTGTCACTACCTAGAAGTAATAGAAATTATAGAAATGTCAGAAATTATCATTATTTATGATATATAATCCTTATTTACAAAGAGGTTAAAATCTAGAGAGATGATTTTAAAAAATACAATGGGAACAAAATAAAATATTAGATTGTATTTGAATATTAATATCTGTAAAAAATGAAATTATTTGTTAATATTCCTGAATATGATAAGAAAAGTGTGGGTTCAAATTAAGAATTCATCCATAGGAAAGAAAAAAATGTTTTATAGAGGGATTTCAAGGTACAGCGGTGAGAAAAAGTTAAGTTGCTTTCTTGTACCACACCAAATTAGATCATCAAGTGAACCACTTTCATATGAATTGTACATTTACTCCTGACAAAAGCTCTATGTTGACGAGTCTAAGATTTAAAAGATTAAGTATCATCTCCCTGGTCATACAGGTTTTAAGTTATTAAGTCAGAAATTGAGATAGAGAACTATTCATACAGCTTCAGAGATAAAAATTGAGATTTTAGTCCTCGGAGAAGACAAAAAGAAAGACAAAATCACTCACTCACACACACACACACACACACACACACACACACACACACACAACTTGAAGAAAGAATCTTTAGTACATGTTGTCTAAATATATGGACCGAGACCTCTTCATGAACGTCTTAGATACCATATTTGCACCTAGGATTTGGAAGATGACTAATATGATATTACTAAAAATGTGATGGCTAGCAACTGTGGGAGAAGTATTAGAAAACAGGCACGCAAGTTAAGGTGTGTCTACAGGTTTGGGGTTTAAGTCTGCAAAGCGATACCTATATTCTTTCCAGGTAATCATTTGGAAAGAAGATGGTAAGTAGTATGTGCACTACTGGCAGCAATGGAGAGTATATTTTCCCAGTTTGTGTAATAAATATCTTAAAGAAGAACTAGTCTGTGGCAACTAGCTGAAATTTTAAAAGCTGGAAAGAACTTAGATATCATTTAATCTATCCAGTTTACACTTTAGAAGCATAGAGATGAAAAACACTTTGCCCACGGTCACAGTTAATTAATGACAAACTCAAGACTAGGAATAAGGTCATCTCTATCCTTATCATGTACTGTGCTGTTTTTGCAATAGGTTCTTCCACTGTATTCCACATTGCAAAACTGCCTGAAAGTTTAGATATTTTTCTTTTTTCCATCTGTACTATTTGACATGCAGGACTGATTCAGATTGTGTAGGAGGGCTCTGATGTCCTTGTAATTGCCACCACAAAAATGGGTCATGATTATTCCGGAAATTTGTAAATACAAAAACAGCGGCTTTAGGAATCTTTTGCTGTAATTCAGAAGATCATGAAGCAACAGTGACCGAGGTAAAGTGCTTTTTAGCATAGCTTTCTCTACTCACCTACTGGGTTGCCTATGGAGACGAGACCCCAGAGGGCTGCTGACTTCTTAGTTGCAAGGAAAATAAATGCACAAGAGCACAGTGGTATGTGCACTTTATGCACTTTATCTTGTAATTGAAGCCCTGTGAGTCACCAAAATTTGTTTATTGTTATTTGGGTAATAGCTCTTGTCAAGATGCAATTCGACTATTTGGCAAAGTATTTGAACATTTATATACAATATGTTTGTTTGTCTTTAACTATATCTATCATTGTCTTTCTCCTACAGAAGAGAGTATTATAAAGTAATTATTTCAGACTCAGAGTTAAGATATTAGCGGAAAAGTGGGACTTTGCACTTGAGTTTACTGATATCCAGAGCTTTGTGCAGAAGATCGAATGACCTGTCTCGAAGTTTGTCTTTTTTAAATCAAATTTTTTTCCTTTTCCATCACTTCTATTTTTCTTTTTGCTGCCTTATTTATAAACCCTGTGGTATTCAGAAACTTGTAAATACAATGGCAAACGCTATATGAATGTGTTCATTGATACCATTCTATAACAAAACTATTTCTTTACCTGGTAACTCTTTAATCTCACCTTTGCTGTCATCATCATCACTATTATTGCCATTAATGGGCATCCAAATCCACAGCTATTATTTTAAGTAACTAACCAGGAAGGATAGCCTTTTTGGAGAAAATGAAATATTTTTTTTACCAGTTCATCTGAGAAAATACTTTTGCTATTTAGGAAAACATATTAATCAAATAATCAGCTAGTTAGCAACGAACACTTCAGGATTGGAATGAACAGTATTCTTGGATCAGCTGTTAACAGATAGCTGTGAAATAAATGTAATAATTTTCTGAAAACTTAAATTAGCATGGCGAGTCCAAATTGGTTGAACCTAAAAGTTTAGTTCAAACAGTTTTTTCAGTCACTTCTAAGACTCTCTACTTAAAGTTTTATTCATGAAACGAAAAGATAATCCAATTTTTAAAATTCTTTTATTAAATTTGACTAATAAATAGGTATTTATTAAGCCATGTTTATAAATTTCTCTACTTATTTAGCCAAAAAAAACCCCTCTAAGCTAGTTTAGTGTGCAAGACATTTATTTATTACCAGAAAAATTACTTCATGTCCTTTCCATTAATCACCATACGACTGTATCACACCCCTGCACAAGATACACGTAATTCCAGATTTACTCATATTAATAAAGATATATTATAAAAATGAGATTAACAGAAATTTTGGAGTTGAGAAGAATAATAACTGAAATCAAAAATTTATTAGAGGGATGAACAACAGTTTTGGGCAGACAATGAAAGATTCAGAAAACTTAAAGATAGATCAATGGAGATTATCTAGTCTAAGGATAAGAATGATAAAAATGAAAAATGAGCAGAATCTCAAAAACTCATGGAATACAATTAAATGTGCCAATATCCTCATAATTAGATCACAGAAAGAGGTGAAGGAATGAGTTAGAAAAAATATTTGAAGAAATAAAGGTTGAAAACATTAAATTTGGTAAAAAAAAAATAATAATAACATTAACATACACCTACAATTTTAAAATTTCAGCTCTTATATAAACACTCTGAGTCAAAAACCAAGCACATGACCCTCCTTCATCTCCATCCATTAAAATTGACATTCCACTTCCTAAGACTTTTGTCATGAATACTTTCCATATCATCTGATTCAGAAATAATTTCTTGTTTGAATTCATACTAACATTTGACTGAACTCATGGCATATGGTGTATAAACATTCAACTTTACTCATCTTTAGATGATTTATTTCCCCTGTTAGATTGAGGCACTTTGTATCATTCATTGTTTTGGTTTTCATAATGCAGTACTGATTAAAAGTCGATATTTGGGTATCTCAATACATTTATCAATCTGATTCTGGTGCGACATAACTCTGAAATATTTGTATCAGCCGCCCTCTCCCAGGGGTGAAAAATTTACCTATAAGTTTCTGAATGACTTCTGGTGGTCTTAGAATGTCACATAATACAAGGGTTCTCAAATACATTTAATAAAGCAGGGACATTTATGTCACTTGAACAAATTGTTGGGCAAATACAACTGCTTGGGCACCATCTTCAGAGGTTTCAGTTTGGTCAATCTGGAGTAACAACTCAGGTGATTCTAAAGCACACCAAGGTCAAAACTCCTAAAATAGAACCTAAAGTCCTAGAAAAACTGAATAGCATAAGTTCTCAATCCAGTGTTTTGATACCAGTTCCTGGTAATCTGAGCTCTGATTTCAGTTGCGGATGTTCTTCTTATTGTTGTCTTTATATCCATTCCTTTTCTGTAACCAAAAGGCTTTACTTTTTATCTAAAATAGCTTTGACACTTCCTGGCCACTTTCTTTCAAAATTAATGCTAGAGTGTATCTGGATAAGAAAAAGCACAGAATACAAACTTTATTGTAGTGTGTAGTGGAATGAAGGATATTTTTCTAGAACCAAAAAAATGGAGAGAGAGAATGAATGAATGAATAAATGAATGAACAAATAAATATCAGGAATATGGAACAGTTAAAGGAAAATCTCTAAATTGGAAGCTAGTTGTGAATATTGAGGAATAGATAGGAGGTCTAGTGGTCTAAGAATGGAAAGGAGTAAATGGGGGTGTAGTAGGACATGAATCATTGATCAAAATAGAAAGAACACCACAGTTTTAGTCTGAATACCTGGTTCTATACCTTTCTCCATAACTAATTGGTAATACATATATATATAAACTTAAATATTGAGTAAGTGTTGAAAACCCTCGATGATGTCATCTAGACAATGAAAGTATTTGATTACATACATAAAACAAAAATTTCTTCTCACTTTTAAATTTTGACAGAAGTACTTATCTAGACCCACAGAAGGAATTGATAATAATTTACATGTTCAGAAATTACTTTGATATTGGGAAATGAAAATAGATGTAACAAACCATCCATGGATACATAGCAAGAGTCCTGTGGCAATGATTATGAAGGTCAGTCTATACAAACAGGCATTTCGAAGGTCTCTTCTTCCTCTTTTACCACCAATTTCTCAGGAATCCTTTAAAACATTTCATATTAAACTACTAGAGATAAGAATAGAAGCTTGCCAGATAGTCACATATGCAACATTTGGCCTCTGGAACAAAGCAGTATTCCAAAGGGTGTCATTTGCAACATTAAATAAGAAAAAATAACACAAAATGGAAAAGTTCATATAAGAAAAAAGCAGATTTCGTGTTTGACAGGGTTTACCAAGAGTTAAAGAATTTTACTGCTTTGTCCTAGATGAACTGTCACAAAATTTCATGCTAATTTCTGTGCTACATCTAAATTTCTGTTTTATGGTATTACCAATGATATGAGATGGTAGCAGTTTCTAATACATGTGTCAACATCAATTTTAATGACTTTTTTCAAATATTTTACATAGCATCAAAAATTTACAACAGTATAAATGTCCTCAAAGGATGAGTTTGTATCTTGTTCTATTTCATATGTGTAACCTGGAATCTCTTCTTGTTATAGTATTTTTTCCTTAATGATGTGCCTGTGAGAATAGATTTGAAATGTCGTCTTTAGACATAAGACATTTAATTAACTAAATTAAAAATAGGCCACATAAAGTGTTCCCCTGGTGTCATCAAATTTTTCTTTAGTGTAGTTAGGGTCTAAAGTTTTCATCTTTCATTCTCCTTTTGTCATTGAACCCAGAATTACAGTGCCTTCTGCTAATTCAATTTCTTGAAATTTCATTTTATATAATAAAAATTTCCAGTCATAGCTTGCATATACTGTAAAAGCAAAATTTAAAAGGAGAAAATCAAAAATTAAAACTATTTTAGAATTCAATAACATAATAAATATATACATGAAAACTCAGAAAAAGTATTCTGTATAATCTATATGTGAACTTTTGAAAAAAATTTAAATGGGCTAATGAAAAAAATTATTCTGCAAGTCTGATTAATGAACATAGGGAAATTAAGGTTAGTGATATTCTAGAAATAATGTGTTTGTGTTGGGTTAAAATATTAATCCTTTGATGTTTTTAAATTAGTGCTTTAATTCCACTGATTTGACCTCAAAACAAATTGGAAACATTAGGAACAGAAGGTGGCAGGGCTGTATTTGAAATATATTCCTACTAATAAATGTTTGCATTGCCCTTAGAATTTTTCCCCACACAATACATACAAAAAGTTCAGATTTTCAAGGTCAGTGCTACAAATATTAAAGTGATGCTTTAATCACACTAGATTAATCATGTCGTTGTAACCATAACTTGTTTTATAATTCTTAGATATATATTTTCCAGGTTTTAAACTATTAGAAACGAGCAAAAAAATTTTGGCCATTTAAGCATTAAAAATATTTACCAGTAATGGCCTCATATTTTTGTTAGAATGACATGCCATCTGCACATTCTTCCCTTGAAAACTTATTAATGTTCATTTTATAAACTTTGACAAGATGATATTCTTTTAATTAATGACTGTTTATTTTGGGTAGCAAGGTACTGAATTTCTTTATAACATATCAAGTATAAAATATGCTTACCAGGAAAATATTCCATGTGTCATTGTAACTTACCATATATTTTAGTATAATAAAAGAAATGTTTGTAGTTTTATAATAGCTGAATAGGTAATATGGGATTATTTCAGTGAAGGCTACTTGAACTGTAAGTCCTCTAAATAGGTTATTAAAGCAAAAGACAGGCTTGTTAATATGAATCTATTCATTCCAAATGAAAAAAAAGAAGAGGAAAAATGACAAAAATTATAATGTAGTTTTTATTAAGCAGTTAATTAGCTGCTCCTTTGAAAAATTGTCACCTCGTATTCTCTTGCTGTTTTAATATCAAAATATTTTCATATTAACTACTCAAAATGGCTATGCTTCTCATAAATTACTGTTTATTTCTTTAATGACATTACATTTCAAATTAAAAATGAAAAGCACTTCTGTTTCTTACATGATGGAGCTCTAAATATCTGAAGTGATGTGCACTTTTCAAGTCTTAGAGAAAATGCCATCTAATATTTGTTTCTATGTATGATTTCTTCATTCTCTAATTTTGTTCACTCATTTTACCAATATATCAATTGTAATTCTAATCCTTACTATCATTGTTTTAAAAAATTAAAAAGTTATCTAAAACTACGATTTAAACTTAATTTATTACATAAATTTGTTTCGATGTTGAAAAGTGCAACAGAATCACCCCCCAGAAACTGTACATCTCTCTTACCCAAGAAGATATCTAAAAAAGCCCAAATGTACAAATATAAGATGACTGTTCAGACCTTAAATGTCTAAAAGAGGAAAAAAAATTATGTATTTTCACCACAAAAAAGAGAAATGATAATTATGACATGACAGAGGTGTTAGCTAATGCTATGGTGGTAATCATATTGCAATCTATACATATATTAAATCAGCACACTTTACACCTAAAACTCACACAATGTTGTATATCAGTTATGTCTCAAGGGAAATAAAAAATAGTGTAAATTCCATAGTGTTTACCATAACTTGTTGACCATCTTAGTTACCCTACAAATATTGCTTTGTATAAAATATTTTCAAATAGAATCCCAACTCGTCCTTGTACTAGAGTAATGGAATATTTGATTCCAATAAATATCATATTTAATTTTATCTATTCTTTTATTAACAGTCTTCACCCAGCCATACCTAACCATGCCAAGGTTGTATTCTCTCTTATCTGCTCCAGTTGTCTCAAAATGTTTGATCAGGTCTTCAACGAAACTCCTTGTTACTCTAACATCTAATTTTGGGGCTTATTTTCCACAAAGAAAGAAAATAGTTGTTAATAAGTGTATATTGACACATCATGACTTTATTATTTCCAAGGACACTATTTATGTTTCTAAAATATTCTAACCATTCTCATTTAAGCGTTCAATGTTGAAAAGAGTACTGGTTCTTTATTTCCAGCAGTTAGAACATTTCGTGACTTCAGCCTCCAATTTCATTTTTTTAATATATTTTTATTTTCTCTTTCATCTGAATATGCTATTCCCTAGACCCCACATAGCTCCTATAATTGGGTAGAATATCTTATTATTATGTAGTACGTTTTCTCTTTGTGAAAGTCTGCTTAAGCAGCGTTGCTTTCATCATTTTCTTTTGATAGTGTCCTTTCTTCTCTAGGTCTTTCTGAATCTAAAAAGGAAGTAAAGATTCTTGCTTTAGCTAACAAAATTTATAGCTGATGTCCTGTTATCTTAATTCTGAGTTCTGCTACAAGCAAAGGAAAATAATAATTGCATTTCATATTTTGATAGCACTTTGAGATTTCAAAATATTTTCACTGCCACCTTCAAAACAATCTGGATAGGTATGTATATTTATACCATTTCTCTTATTGTTTTACCAATGTCATAAGCAAACCCTCCTCCCCCCAAATTAGGCGACATTTCCACAGACTCATATACTACAAATGAGATATTGTTACTCTACCTTCAATGTGCTTTCTTTCAAAAAAAAAAAAGAAAAGAAAAAAACAGCTTTTTTTACAAATACACAATATGCAGACTTTGATGTATTTGAACTGGATGCATGTCAAGGTTTCTTCCAACCATAAGATTAATAATTAAAATTGTGTCTAGAGGAAATGAGAAAAATATGCCAGAACGTATTATTATTTAAATTATTTCTTGTTTTCTCTTGGTCCCTCTTATTTTCCCACTCCACTCATATCCTTTTTGTCTTTTTCACACAAGAGTCAAGAGCCAAGGGAAAAAAACATGAAGGGCGTCACACTCTGCAGGATCACACTCCACACACTGCCTTTCTTCCACATGGAGGCCTGGATGGATGCTCAATTTTAAACACCAGCCATAATGCTTCTGATACTTTGATGGGAGAGTCTGTGGGAGTTTGGGTCTGTTTTTCCACAGTGACTGGAACATTCGTAGGCCAGTTTATGTTGGAATTCAGGGCATCGTTTCTCTGCACTCCTTTGGCATTAGACCTTACTCCATGTTTAGCATTTTCCAACTGTCAGGATATAGCAACTTTTTATATTTGTGAAAATTTAGGATAAGAGAACATTTGGCAGCATGGAGCTCTTCTTTGTACATTTGAGGAAAAAGTCATAATGTTATAAGTCCGTTGGGAGTATTAATAAAATTGAATTTATCTGGTTTTTAGACTTAGCTATTTCCAGAAGATTAATAATAAGTAAAACCTATCAATGGCTTTCCCAAACGCATCGCCATGTAAGGCAGTCATATTATTGCTCATGTGCATAGGTGGTTTTTCTTTTCGTAACTTTTTAAATAACATATTTCCCTCTTTTTGTTGTTCTTATATGAACAGAATTAACACAAAGTATAGAAATATTATAAATTGAAAAGCATAGGTCAAACTCTTTTGAACCAAAAAATTTTGTTCCCTAGCTGGCCAACTAAATTTCAATTCATTACCCGCAAAGCAAGTTCTAATGTCTTTTGTACAGTGCCAGCTCTATAGAAAAATATGTTCTAGTGCCATAATTATAGTTTGATAATATGTAAGACATATCTACATTAATTTTTTAAAATCTGAGAATGAGAATAGATTTTGCAATGACTTGGAATTTCTATGTTAGGGAAAATTACATAGATGCAATTTCATTTTTTGAGCTATAATCAGGTTATAGTTATAACTATATCTGTAATTTTCTCTGTAGATGTTCCCAGAAAGAAGACCGTTGGGTAAGCTTCTAAGTGTATAATAAATTTAAATCTCCCTATTCAATATATATATGCCAAAAGAGATTACCCTGAGCTCATGAAGTAGCCATATTTTAAAGAAAGTATGAGAAGTATATAAGATAAAAGAAGTATGTAAAGTGGTTGTCATAACAAATCAGTAATTTGAAAAATGATATGGCCTTATAGACCAAATTTGATCAGCAGTGTTGTAGTTCTTGAGGATCAGTATTGTATGCTAACTGATCTTGAGAGGTGAACAGGCATAGAAACTTCAGACGTATTTTGCTTCTAGGTCAAAGAAACCTTGAAAAATCAGGAGCAAACAAAAAGTGCAGTAGACATTGATTTATGATTTACCTTTTCTGAACAAAGATCCTGATGATGTTTTATTTTCTTTCTAAGATTTAAGAGTAATCCTGGGATCAAAGGAAACTTCTAACTAGACCTTTTTCAGAGCACAAATGTAAAACTTTAAGGAGAGATTGGATGTGGTGGCAATTAATACTGTGTTCTTATCCTTTCATGCCTGACTAATTGTTCAACACTGTTACTTTTTTCATGTAACTTATGAAACAAGGCAGAAAAACTTTGTGAAATAAAAAATAAATGGCTAATACCAACCCAAATGGATACATAAATTCCTTATTATTTTACCAGATAGATACATAAATTCCTTATTATTTTACCAGATATGACATTGTTATCTAGGCCTGACTAACAACTTGGCCATGATTGAAGACCTATTGTCAGAACTCTTAACCAGCTGCCATACTAAACTTTCCTATATGAGAGATAATTTGCAATTCTACTCCTTTCTTTTTCTGCTTTGTGATTTCAAAATTATCTTTTTCTATCTATTGACTTCTGTCTAGATCCTAACTACATTCCCATACATTTTCATATTTGTATAAAGAAAAGTAATACGCCATTTCAAAGTTAATTTATAGCATATCCATACATTAACTTTCATGGACTTGTGAATATTTTAAGTATTATTATTAGTTCTTTTCTGTACTTGAACAAAATTTATGTTCATGAAGAGTAGATATCTTTAATGAAATCTCATAGCTGGTAAATGTTAGAACTAAAACACAAATCTATGACTTCTAGGTCCAATGTTCACTTTCTTTTCATTATTCTATTAATTTTCCTAACAAAAAAAAGTGTGGTAGTCTTATACTTGAACATATATAAAGAATTATATTTCCCAAGATTCTAAAATAAGGATATTTTAGTTAATCAGAGAATGTTTTACTTTCCAGGATCTAACATAAATTTTGTTGAAGGTAGGAACTGAAAGCTTGTATATTTAATATAATCTGTCTCTGTTAACACAAATATCTTTAACTTCTCATGTAAAGCACATAACCTGATGATGGCTTTTGATATTATGATCTATTCAAAACATTTATTAATACAATTAAATCATGTTATCATTTTGCCATTTTTACCTAAGTATGTGAATAAAGAATATTTGGGAAAAACAATATAACCAAAAAGAAACAACATTAGACTCTTCAGATTAAGTACATATTGGAGAAGGAAAAAATAAGGACCTGAAAAACAAGGTAATGAGAATGAAATTGGTTGTCAAAGCTGAAAGGGAAAATGAAATAAGAAAAGACAAATTAGCAAGTGGAACTGCATGCTGTTTTATCATTAACTATTGTTATTCACAGAGCTCCCTTGATATTTGACTCAGGAAAACAGTTATTTTGGGCATTCTGTTAGTTCAATGTTCAGGATATAAACAAAGTACTGAGATTTTAAGGTCACTAATCTTACACACTCTCTCTCTCTTCCATAACATCTCTTCTTCAGGGCCTACATAAATTTGAACATAAACAGTAACTAAATTCAACAAAGAAAATTACATACACATTGTATATAAATATTTGTGTTTATGCCAAGTGTGGAAAGGTGGTAAAGTTGTGAATCCCTTGAGTTTCCTAGGCTTTCGAATATGTTTTTGGACATATGTGGGAGTATTCTACAGATGTTTTTGAACATTAAGAAAGTGGTCGATGAAGGTGGATTTCTTCTTGGCAACTCCTTATCAAATCACAGTCTAAAACAAACTCAAGCATGGAAAGTGGGGATAGAGTGGACAAGGGGGTGTCTGGTTAGTTACTTGACAGAGCGTCAGAGGAGAGAAAGGAGAAATGATCTTTTAAGCAATCTTCAGAGGAGCACACAAATAATCATTCTCATTAAAATATATTCAAATGGTTTGATTTTTCACAAAATTTCCCAGCTGTTCCATAGTCTCCTTAAATAATATGCTTGACTAGCTTACGATGATAGATATTATTTACTTGAAAAAACTCTATGCTACAAAATATTTTTATAAAAACTATAAAAAGAAATGATTCTATTTCAGCTGTCAAATATGTATCTATATTTTCAAAAAATATATACAGTTGTACATTAGGAAAAATGTGCTGTTGTGTGCTGAAAATTGCACCTGCGAAGATTTAGAACTTTAGTGGCTTCATACCTTTCTAAATTTCTATCTTTCTTGGGAATATGGTACAAGGTATCCATATGAATTAAGACTTGAAAAATATTATTTCTCAATGGTAGTATATAGTTTAATTTTGATTTTTGAAAAGTGTTTGAAAATTACAAATCTCAGTCATACCATATAGAGCATTACAGATATATGTTTTAACTATATTGCCATTCATGCCTCATATGTAAAGTTTGTAATATTAAGCGATATTAAATTATCCAATTCTGGATCAGTCTAAAGAAATTAGAAGGGCTTTGCCTTTTTTTCTCAGTTTTTCTTCTGTGTCAAAGACACATAGTTTTCAATTAGCTTTGTGATTTCAGCCTTAGAAAAGGTAGAATTTGGAAATGTTTACCTCTGTAACATGAGAACTAGTGATGAAATAAAAGCACTTAGTGATAAACTCCTCCTCCTTGTATTTTTGTTAATTCTTTTATACTCTGTTCTATACTTTGCTCTTATTCTCTGAGGGTATAAAGCTATGTGATTTTGTTTAAAGCAGTACTCTCAAACTTTATTTCCGACTCCTTTGCAATGAGTCATCTCTTACTTCATACGTAACGGCTTTTTTGTGCTTCCACTTTACTCCAAAGTTTTAAAATTGTATACAAAATACACTCTTTTTAAAGAACATTAATAGATGCAACAAATTGTGGTATCCTTTGTTAAATGAGTTTATAAAATATGACTCCAAATATCTCAGAGTCTGTTACATACTAATGAGTGATAAGACTTCTATGAGAAAGCTTTAGCATGCCAGTATGTGAATCATTAATTGGAATTTTCTACGTAGTTAAAAGCAAGAAATGAGAAGCCTAGTTTTGAGATTTGTGGGCTATTTTGTTGTTGTTGTTTCTTACATTCAGCTACTAGAATCAAAGACACTTTGCTCTCTGGATGTTTTGGCCAGATAAAATGTGTGTATAAAACAAAGTGAGTACTATTAACAAAGTAGGTACTAGTAACTTAATATAGTTACTAATTGAAGATCAAGAGATTGTGGTTATTTAATTCTCTTGAGAAATATACAGCATTCTAAATCAATTCTACAGCTAGAAAGAGAACTTAAACAACTAATTTCCTCACAGCAATCTAGTAAAGACATGAATTGTAAATAACATCATTTTAGGTTGAGTAAATAGTGCCTGGTTCCAAAATTTAAATTTCATGAAAATGCTTAATCTTCAGCAGAGTTTGTAAAAGGTTAGTAAGTTGGATGACCCTAGAATTTTATGAATTTATCATTGTTAATAATGTGAAATTGCAACCTAACTACTCATTTCTGGTGTATCATTTTAATTATTTTGAAAAGTACTTTGCTTCTTGAAAAATTTACATAGAGAAGTTTTGTTGTTGTTTTTAACAAGGAATCACAGTAATAAGTGTCTATTTTCTTTTAAACTATGGGAAAATAAAATAAAATGGTAAAACATATTCTTAATATACAATTTTATATTCCCTGACCAATTTCTATCTGTAAATTGCATGAAATATGTTGTAGAGGCTGCAATACTCACTTTCTAATCAGCCTGGGACTCTACCCCTAGGTGGAGCTCTGGTTTCTTGCTGAGCCAGGAATTACTTATGTCTGATTTGCTGGGGATACCACAAAGGAAAGAAAAATCACCTGGATAAATGAATAACTGAAAAGAAGGTAGTCTAAGGAACTCTAAGCTATTAACATTTAATATAATTCCATCATTGCTATACTCAGCTGATAATTATAAATACATTTCTAATATATTTCTCCTGTGGTTTTATACAAGACCTTTTAGAGAGAGACTGATATAAGAATATCTTATTTGTAATGTTATACACACATATACACTATTGGAAAATCTATCCCGAAAAATATAAAAACAGCATTCTAAAAAACTATGATTTAGATGAAAATTGAATAAAGAAGCATAAATCTAAAATTGATTCTAATATTGAATGTTAGGTTGTATGTATTATTTCTATTTCTAACATTAAAATGAGCTGTAATTATTTTGAAAGAGATATGTATAACATATCTGTAATATTTTGTTAGATATATAGATTTTTATGTTATAGATAGATATATCTAATATATGTATTAGATATATAGACATATGGATGTATATTCTATATATATAAATTTTAAAGTAAATTAAGGATAGATTAAAACAAAAGATGTTTGTGTTTTTATTTGACTACATTAAAAGAAAATTGGTGTATTAGGATCTTGATACTATAAAAGTTGTCCAAAAAAAATTAGCATTGGCATCACCTGACAGATTTTTAGAAATGCAGAATGCCCACCTCAGACCTACTGAGTCAGAATCTGCAATTGAAGGTGACTTATGCAAATTAAATATTTTCTCAGATTTTTTTTGATGTTTAGTTACCAACAGTAAAATTTACCAAAATCTATGTTATTTTTGTATATAAAGTTTGTGCTTTTTGATTCAATATGATAATTATTTGTCTTTCTAAAAATTCTTTATGCTACCAAATTACTTATGTTTTGTCTAATCTTTTTATATTGACACAGTCTAATTTATTACTAACTGTGTAATTAGGCCACATTTTTCTAATATATTCTGCTAAAATATGAGCTTACTGAAGACAAGCTTGGTCTGTCTTGTTGAGTATCCCAATGTAGTAGCCAAGAACAAAAACAACAAACTAGCCTGGGAGAATGACAGAATTCAATGATAACAGAGCAGAATAATGAAATAAACAACTAGAAGGGTTCACAAGAGAATATAGGAGATTGATCTTAGGGAGAGTCCTTGAACTGCTAAACATAAATGCACATACACTTTATATGATGCCTACAGCCTCAACAGTAGGTGAATGGGAGTGCCTAAAAAAGTTAAAGCTGTACACACACACACACAGACACACACGCACACATGCGCAAACGCACACACACACACACACCAAACCATAGAGGAGTTAACAGAGATTTCAGAGAAGGAGGAGGTAATTTCTGGCTAATCAGAGAAACAACTAATCTCATTTTTTTGTTCATTCAGATTATTCTATCATTGCACAGCTACTTTTAAATTTATACCGTCAACCACCTTGCTGGTTACTACAGGTGGAATTCAAAGATAATAGATACAGAGCTCTGCCACCAAAGATGTTATTGCTTTACAGGAGAGTGCACCGTCTTAAGACAGATGTGATTTAAAAACAAACAAATGGATGTTTTGAGAGTGGAGAAACAGGTGGTTATGACACTTTAGAAAGAAAGAAGAGAAAAAAAAATGCATCATACAATAGTACTTTAGATGTTCCCACACATTGTGACTTATATTCTGAATAGTTAGGTCGAGTATGGATAAATCATGTATCAGTTCTTCCAGGAAGCTTGAAACAAAACATTAGCTGTTCCTTTGTTTAATCAAATATTGCTGAAAAATATAATCAAAATATGAACCTTCTTCCAATCACACAGAGAAGCAGAGCCCATCGTAAAAGGCCATTTGCTTACAGATATGCAACTGCAAATAAAGTTAATATTAGACTATGTGTGATTTGTTATGGGTCATTTGAAATTTAGTCCACTTCATGTGAAGATTACAAAATAATGAAAGCCTCTCACACTGTCTGAAGATGAAAGTGTTACAATTTTGACCTTAGATGAAGACAGAATTATTGATATACCAAATATGTAGAATTCTTGCAAAATTTCAGTTTAATGTTTTTTCACGTTCTAACTATGCATTGTTTGCGATATTCCATTTATGATTCGGCTTTTTTAATGGTGGCTCAGAGCAGGCTAAACGGAGGCCAAAAATAATCAGTGTCTATTTTGGAATTTTAACATCCTATGAAAAAAAGTCTTTCTTTAATTTCTGCCTGTAAGCTTTCCAAAATTAATATTTTTGAGTTTGACTATCATTGCATTTCATAAATACAGAGTTGACATGTTTTTAATATTATAATGGCATGTATATTTAAAACACAATCAACATCTTGTTATACTTTACAAGTACTAAATTATTCTTTTCATTAAATTTAGCTCATATCTCAAAATGAAGTCATTGCATATATGAATAATAAAATTACAGAATGATTTCCAACTTAAATTTATATTACAGATATTTCTAACTCCTTAAGTGCTTATTTTGTAGCCTCTCAATATATTTAAATTATCTCGAGATAAAACATTATTTATATTAAAGTAATGCTATATGTCTAAATAAATAATGACATATCAAATATATACTTGCATCTATCTAAAGAAATTTATAGAAAGGTAGTAATTATTTAAACTGCTTTGTATCTACCGTGATTGTATCTGTCAGCATTCAACCAGAGACCAGCATGAGATACAGTAGAGATTTGTCATAGAGAATTGGTTTACTAAATTGTGGGAGATAGTTAGGCAATCTTTGTAAGGCTGTCATCTCAGCATCAGATACTGAAGCTTGAGATACACAGGACAGGCAATCAGGAGAGGAAGACCACTGAGCAGGCTGGAACCTAGAGGCAGTAGCTGTTATCCAAGAAGGATGGACCAAAATCTATGCCTTTGACTTTTGTGACACTGCTATCCTGAAGAAATCAATGTCTTTCTTCAGGACCCTTCACCACAAAACTAAAGACACACCTGGACCACGAGTTAGAGAAACTGAAAGACAATCTAGATAAGCTAGAGCTGTTGCAGGTCCACTGCTGCTTCGTCAACAAAGTAAATCAGCAAATACTCAATGTGTACGCACACACGTGAGCACATAGAAGGCACACTATGAATCAGCAACTGCCCCCTTTGTCTTCCACATCCATCAAAGATGTCCCTTGTGTCTATTTCCCAAAAGGAAGCATACAAGAAATGGATTCTGAAAAGTGTAGTTCAGTCTAGCCAAGTTGACACATTTCTAAGCCATAACAGTGATTTTGACATCTAACAAATGTTATATAGCCTATTGCAAAGTAATATTTTTTTCAAACAATGATCTCTTCTACCAATTAATGTTCAGTTCATGCTTCATATACTTTAGCCAAGACAAGTCATGATTCTGTTAATACCTTATCACTGATTTTTATGTTCTGTCATTTGAGGGAACAGGGGCAGAAGGAAATATAGGAGAAAGAATTATGTTTATGTCTCATGACAATTATTTTCCTGAAAGTGAAATTTTGAATGAGTACCTAGTCTCAATGTCAGAATCAACTTATTAAAATATGTATGATTAATTTAATTACCTATTTATAAATCATGATTCAGAAATAATCATTTCTTTCCCTTTATTATTCAATATTTTTTAAAATGAAATTTGTTATTTAGAGATAACTTGGTTCCTTCTTTTATTGTTTCTCTTTATTTGGAGAACTTTCCTTAGCTCTCATATATTAGTACCGGTCTGCTTACAAAAAATTATTTTAGTTTCTCTATCTTTTGAATGTCTTAAATTCCCCTTCCTGAAGGACATTTTTGCTGGGTACAGGACTGGGTTGGCAGTTCTCTTCTTCCTATACTTGAAAAATGTGCTACTTTCTTCTCGTCTCCATGGTTTCTGATGTGAAATCTGCTTTTACTCATTTTTCCCTGTGTGTAAGCTAACTCTTTCTTTCCTTCTACTTACAATATTTTTCTTTGTTTACTTTTCAGGATTTTAGCTTAGCATGGATTTCTTTGATTTTATCTAAAGATTTACCTAGGTTTTATCTATAGCTTTGTGCCTCTTGCCAAATTTAGGATGTTTCAGTCATTTTTTCTTCAAGTACATTTATAGCTCAGCCCACTTTCTCTTCTCTTTCCAGGACTCTCATACAAAAAAACATGTTAAATCTTTTGTTATAGTACTACAAGTTTCTGAAGCTCTGTTCATTTTCTTCCAGTCTAATTTTTCTCTCTTTTCAGATTGTGTAATTTTTATTGTTTTATCTTCAAAGTCAGTGATTTTTTTCATCTGTTTCCTGCATTCTTCTGTTGAATCCATTCACTGTTTTTTTTTTAAATTTCTATTTATAGCTCTTAATTTTCCATACAATTCCTCTTTATGATTTCAATTTCTTTGCTGAGATTTTCTATTTCTTTGATGAGGTTTTCTTTTATTAGTTGTTTTGTTTTGATTTTCATTTGTTTCATTCATGTTCATAATTGTTCTTCAAAATTTTCTTTTAAATCATGCAGATAAATAAGCATCTTTGTCATCTCAGTGTTGCAATCTATTGATTGCCTTTTTTTTTGTATAGTTTGAGATATTTCAGGTTATTGGTAAGAGGAATAATTTTTATAGAGTTTCCTCTTATGATGAGAGACTCTGGATCTTATGTATACTTTGTTTAAGCTGGCTTTATCTGACATCATTTTGGCAATACCACCTCATTACTGCCAGGTGGATGTAGGAGTTCAGGTTCCACATTTGGCCTCTTTTGACACTCAGAGTGGGGGCTCCTTGTTATGGCTTTTAGGGGATGAGAGTTCTGGCTCCTCAGGTGGTCTCCACTGACACTGTGTTGAGTGTGGGCTCATTATCCCTGGGTGATGGTGAAAGCCCTGGCTCTCTGCTAGGTTCCTGTTGAGACCACTCCAGAAAGCAAGGGAGGAGGCAATTCATTGACACCATATGGGGGTGGAAGTTCAGGCTCCTCACACGGTCTTCACTAACACCATGATGAAGGGAGCCTTGTTACCAGCCAGTAGAGATAATAGTTTCAGACCTCTATTTGATCTTCTATGATGTTATCCCAAAAAGGATGTTGGAGTACCTTATTACAGCCTCCCAGGGGTGAAAATCTAAGCTCTCCCCTCTGTTTGCTGGCATGAGTGGGGATGGAGTCGTAGAGTTTGGCTACAATAGGAGCAATTCTTGTCTAAAAGTTTTGTCTTGCTAGGCTGCCCTTTCCTCAGTCCAATCCAAAACAGGCTTTTTGAGAAGATTTTTTAAATTGTACCTGTTGATGTTTCTGGATTACCACCTTCAGCTTCAAGTATGTGATATATGAGGCAAAAATAAAACCCTGGGGGACTCACCATCATGTCATTCTTTGGGTTTTAAGGTCTCTGTATTCTCTCTTCATTTTAAGCTTTCTTTGTGATTGTTTTAGATGTAGTGTATTTAGTCCTACTTGTCAGGAGAAATAAACAAAAGAATGTCTACTCTATTTTTCCCAAAGTAGAATTATATCTCCATGTGATTTTGGACTACGACAATCAAATTTAATATTGTCCTAGTAAAAATACAGTTTGGTAAGAAATGCATTCAAAAGATACATGCATGTAGGTAGCTTGGTGTTAATTCCTAACAATAACTTGCTTTCTTCCCTTAGTTTTATCTCCTTCCTTTATTCTTCAAACTCCATTACCAGATTCCTTTACTAAGTGGTTTATGGTTTATGGCTAGATTAAGCCATTGAGAGCCTTGGTAAGAAATCACAGAAAGGAATACCAGACTGATTCTCATTCTCTCGCTCTCTCTCTCCACCTTCTCCTCTCTCCTTTCACCCTTCACCCCTCCCATCCCCCTTTACTCCTCCCGCCACACACACTTATGAAAACATAGTCTTCCTATGTCCCTCCAGGCTAAGAGTGGTATTGACTTCTTGCTGTTGCTTAGCTCTGGGTTGTTTCAACATTGACTTATCTCTTCTATCACCAATGTGATCAGCTTGCTATATTAAATACTCTCTGATTAAAATACCTGGAGTGGTATGTGCTTTCTTAACTGGAAACTAACATACCTTAGGGATTTTCCACACTACTATTACTATTAGGACAAATAATGAATAATAGCCTTCTTTGAGTTATTATCTTACTTTTTGCCCTTTCTAACATAATAGGATGCTACTGAGCCAATGAGTGAAATGAATTTGTTTCTCTATTTTTTATGACATTCTGTATATATAATTTTTTTATTTGAGATATTTCAGTAAGAAAAAGTCTTATTCTCTTCCTAGCTTCTGAATTTTGTAAATCCTTCAAAATGGTAACCAACTAACAATCACTTTTGTCATGAGCAAATATTTTAAAGTTGATTATTGCCTTCTTCTTTTTTTTTTTTAATAATTAAGCTTCTTTTTTTAGCAGTTAGGTTTACAGAAAAAAAAAAAGTGAGCAAAAGTATAGAGTTCTCATATACACCCCCATCCTGCATTGGTGAGGTGCATTAGTTACAACTGATGAGCCAATATTAATACGTTATTTTTAACTAAAGTACCTAATTTTATTAGGGTTCAGTCTTGGTGTTGTATATTATAGAGGCTTGGTAACATTTAATGACATGTATGCATTAGAATAGGTGGCTCAGTCAATGGATATTCTATCACTGTTTTGCAGAGTTAATTCTTTTTGAGGACCATGAGGGAAATGACTGCTTCAGGCCTATGTCTTTGGCTTATAAATGGCTGCTTTCTCTATGTTTCCACATCATCTTCCATCTGTTTATGTCTGTGTCCAAATTTCCTCTTTTTATAAGGATATGAGTCATATTAGGGTCCACCTAAGGACCTTATATTAACTCGATTATCTTTCTGAAGACTTTATCTACAAATATAATTGCGTTCTCTGGTATTGAGGGTTAAGACTTTAGCATATTATGTTTTGAGGGGAGAGGGGAACAATACAATTTAACCAATAACACCACCACTGCAGAATAATAGTTTCACTTTTCTAAAAATTGCCTTTCTCCTGTGTTCCATGTATTCATCCCTCCCTCCCTTCCCCCAAACATTGCTCTTTTTACTGTCTCCATAGTTTTGCCTATTCCAGAATTTCATATAGTTTAAATCATATAATATGTAGTCTCTTTAGATAGCCTTCTTTCACTTTACAACACACAGTTAAGTTTCCTCCATGTTTTTTCATGGCTTGACAGTTCATTTGCCTTCATTTTTTTAAATTTCCTTTCCTCTTCCATTTATTTCAAGAAAAATAAAAGTAAGCATTTTAATTAAATACTGAACTGGTAATATAATCTCACTTTTATAAAATGATTTCTATCTTAATATACAAATATTCTTATATGTTTGGCTTTTGAATTATTTCTTTATGCTTATATTCACTCCATTGTATGGGTTCTTTTTAATAAGCTTGAATTGTTTTCACTAAGTAAAAAATCAAAATTTAAACAAAAGAGCAATTAAATCATAGATATGTTATTTCTTGAAAATACATGCACATTTACAAGTATAAGAGCCAAACCATCTGTACCTATGGGCTGATGTCTCCAGTGTCATTGACAGTAATGTGAAATTATCTCTACATACCCAGCTGTGACTATGCATATCTAATATGAGTTCATATATTAAACTGCCAGAAAGAAACTCAAACTAAGCTATGACCAAAATAATGATTCTCAGCAGAAAAAGAAAACAAAGTGAATAAAACTATACATTAGCTAAAATTAACAAGAATTTGTGAGCAATAATACAACACCATGTGTGTTATAAATGTTGAATTAGATTTTCAATGACTAGAATAACACTAAGAACATTCTGAAAAGATTCAATAACTCCTGAGTTCTGTAATATTACTAATTTTAACATTGTGTTTAAAAAGATTTTCTATAAAATAATAAAAAAAATTATAAATACTACAAAATGTAACAAAACCAGATCTAAATATTTGAAAGATTTCCTTATTTTTATACAAGTTTATTCTTAAGTAGAATATGCTAGAACAAAAGAAACAAATCTTTTTATGTACCAAAAACTCATGGTATCTATATATTTTTCTCATAATGCACTTATTCATATAGAGATTTTCTTATTCATTCTATCTGTACTCCCTCCCCACCACACTGTTTCTCTCTCTCCCTTCTTCGCTGCCTCCCTATTTCTCCTTTTTTTATGACCAAGGACAGAAATTAAATATATAAGATAAATCTTCACTTTCTTTTGTTTGCACAGAAAAGAAAGTTTCTAGAATATATGTGTCAAAGGAGGTGCTGAGCTTTTATGATTTTTATTAAACTTTATCTATAGGTAAAACATTGATAAGCTCAGAGAAAGTTGTTCTTTTTCATAAGTAGTAGGCTGTGTGTTTCTTCTCAGCCATGATTTCCCACTATAAAGCACCTTATTCTCTTTATTATTCTTGAGTTCTTCTTCATCGTCGCAGATACTTCAAGATGAAAACTTGGTCACTAAAATTCATGTGGTGCAGAACACTCTAGAAATATATGTATGTCCTAATTCTAGTGTCAGCATTCTGCGGAAACTCTCTTAACTGCTTTATAAAATAAAATTTGAGAAACCTTTCTTTTACTTCAAAGCAATTTCTATTTAACTTTGCACAAGGATCTTCTTGGACAAATAGCATAGGTCAAATAGAATATTTTTAAAGTTATCTGTCAAATTAGAAAAATTTGTTCATACACTGCCCCTACACACACATGCATGTGCCAGTATTATATACATATATATACCCACAACCCAAGGTCCATTTCTTTTTTTTTCATTAATGTTCACATTCCCTACAATATTGTTCCACAGTATATTAGTTAAAATTGTGGGTATTCCTTTTTTTTTTTACTGCAATTCTCTATTCATCTTTCAAAACATTATAATGTTAAATGATATTTCAATCACGAATACCCATGAAAACATAAAATCAAATTTTGAGCATTAAATTTACTGCTGAAAAATATACAAAAATATAGAAAACTGAAATTAATATCAAAGATTTTGAAAGTCATGAAATTATATGCGTGGTACTATAAATGAGAGAAAGATATTTTACTAGAATTAACAGAATTGTGAAAACTAAAAATTATGAAACCTTATAAATCTTAATAATCTGTGAACTAAATTATAAATCAGAGATTGAGTGTCAGCAAGTTGAATTGTCAAAATATCAATTACCGAAAGTACCTGTTGAAGGAATAAGTTCACTTAAAATTGATTGTTGACTGAAACTGTACATTCCTTTTATTTTATTATTTTCTGAATATACTTATGAATGTGATGGGTCATTAAATAACTTGTTTTCAAAATTGCATTGCTCAAAAATTACTTTAAAATATAACATTATAATTTAGGAAAATACATTCCTATGTGCTCTCAAAAGTATTAAAAGAATTTTTAATTTATATTATTTTTATTTATTTGCTCCTTCCACTCAAGACAAATGTTTTAAAAAACAAATAAAGTTTTGGTGAAGTATAATATATTTGTAGTAAAATCAGTTCAAAGAAATTTAATTCATGCAGATTTTTTTAAAAACTCTTCAGAGAAAGTGAAGGAAATGCAAATTATACAAATAGAGGAAAATATTTTTTCTAATGAATAAATTCGTTAAGATTAAGACAAAATCTTGAAAATTTCAAACTAACGGCATATTTACAAAAAATATGAATATTTAAACTAATTTATTTTATCTCACACAGAATACCACCTATGCCTTGATTAGCTTCTGTCTTGCTAAAATGAAAGCATTCTCCTAAAAGCAGTCTGATTTTCATGAATTCAGTGCATATTCATTTCAGTGATTACATCTAAGTTGAATGAGCTTTACTCTCGAGCAACACAAGCCATTTGTTCACACATATACAAAATTTTATTTACTTACCTAAGTACAGTTCCCTGCTTACTACGTTTAGTTTATTTATTACCTTTCATGATTATATCCTGGAAATCATGAAATTCACACTTTTTTATTGTTTTTCAATGTATCCATCTACCATCAGAAGATTGAATAAAATATGTAAAACAAAAAATTAACTTTTATGGAAACAAAAAGAACCTAATCAAAAGATTTCATAATTTCAACTCTCGTATCCTGGCAACAACTGTTCACCATCTGCCTGTCACACTTTATTTACTGCTGTTATTTGGTGCAGATATTTTGTACATATTGCACAATTGTATCCTTTCAATGATATAATAAACATTTTATAAACATTGTAGGTTGAGGAAATTGAGACTTAGCAAGTTCAAGTGGGAATTATGTAGTAAATCAAGGATATAATTCTAGGTTTGGCTGACTACACACACACACATGTTTTTTCTATGATATATACAATAAATATCTCTCAGGATTCAGTTCAAGAAACAGAAACTAGTCCAGGTGTTTCAATAAGAATCAATTTAGTAACAAAATTAAATCTTACAATATTATTGGACATACTAAAGAAGTGGCATTTGGTTTCAACATAAACGCAGTTGTAAACTAGCAAGAGGAAACTGCTACTGCTATTACTGCTGTAGCCACCACAAAACTACCACATACTCATGGAGCTGGTGATTAGACCCTGGAACATGGAAACAGGCAGTTGTCGACTCTCATATCCAAACTAGCTTGCCAGCTGACATAGGAACAGGTAAGAATGGTCTCAGCCTTCTTTCAGTTGCCAACTCTAAAAGAATAAAACTCATTGGCAAAACCTATGATACAGTCAGAACGCTAGAAACAGAGGAGATTGAGAAATATAGTTTTTTGGCTTTACATATTCAGTGATATCTGAAGAATATATAAGAATATAGAAGTGGATGGGAATGTTAAATTATAATGGTCCTTATTGAGCACAATATAATATGTATTTTCTTAAGGGACTTTCCTAGTCCTAAAGGACAGTAAAAACAAGTGTAGCATAAATTCTGGTATCCTGTTAGATGTTAATTTTCTTTTGTTGAAATAATCATGTAAAAATAAACATTAGGAGTGTATGACAGAGAGAACTTGAACCTGACATGTACATTGCATGTTTGATTTAAGGTTTTTTATATTTTATACTGAAACATGGAAGTAAACAGTCTTAAATATGCCCCCCCAAAAAGAGTGAAAGGCATTCAATTATTTAGTGCACCTCAGATATTTAAAAACTAGAACTTATTTATTTTTTAGGAAAAGCTGATGTTTAATTAGCTGAAGAGAATTTTAAAGGGAAATAATCTATTTAAATTGAGAGATATAATAACTTTTATTTATCTAAATTTGTTATTTAAGGTTCAACAATGTTTGAATACCTTCTCCATCATGCAGCCTTGCTATAGTTGTCACCTGGGGATGGAATAATAATGCCTTACTGTTCTACAAGGTGTTGTATCTTTTAACCACTCGATCATGTATAAGCTATATAATTTTGGAGTCCATTTAAATGATTGGTACAAAACATGAGGAATAGTCAAGTTGTATGGAGAAAATTTCATAGCTACCCAGCAAAAGATAAAGTAATTTATACAAGAAAAAGAAACAGCTTGAAATTAGATTTCCCATCTGCAGCACTGGAGACTATAAGACTAAGCAACACTAGGTACAAGCTACTAAGAAAACAGGACTGCAACCCAATCCTAGACTCAGCCAAACTATTGTTCAACTATCAGAGTTAAAAGATTTAGATTATGTTATCCACATACCCAATCTAAGGAAAATAGTTGAAAAAGTACTGTAGTCAAAATTTAAATAATTCAGAGGGAAAACCTCATTCAGAGGAAATGAAGCATATGAGAAGAAAAAAGGTAATTAAAATTGTATTGTATGTTGTTTAATCTAAATGGCTGATAATGATTACCACTGGAAATTTAAAGACCAAAAATACATTCTTGCATTAAAAATGGTTGTTTTAAAAAACAGATAAAAATCATATTCTTTTAAATTTGGAAATTATTTACTTAGACAATTAGTGATGAGAAACTGTTATTGGTAATTCAAGAGCAAAGGATATATATTGACTTCTCTATTCAGTACCTATGATAATAAAAACTTGAATTTCTTTTGGGGAACTATCATAATTCTGCAAATATAGTCTTATTAGGACTGACAATCAAAATACAACATATATTTTCATAGCCAACTAATGAGCACATGATCCAAATGCACAAATCAGATACTCTCTTCTTAGAAATTATATTTTGAATTAAGGTCTTAAAATATTTGACAATAATTTAACCCTCTACAACACTAGAAAGATTTTACCCACTTATGCTAGCTCCCAAATTTTCCAGAGCCATTGCTTCTGATGCCTGCTTATCCATCTTCACCCCTATATTCTGTGAGCAATCTTATATCCATCCGATGAATTTCCTTTTCCGTTTAAATTAGAGTTGGTAGCAATCGTTGGCGACAGAAACAATATACTAATTAACTTATCATGATAGAATAATATCAGAAATCTCAGTAAGCAATAATGCATATTATAAATATACAACAATTTTAATGACAGTATTAACTATAACCTGATTTCCAATGTTCGGAAGTTTTCAACAAGATGGGATATCCAAGTCTGACATGGACTACTCCATGATTATTTTTAATTATGTCAAATAAATCATCAGTCACTATCATTGGAAGTTTTAAAAATTAATTAATGTTTGTTTCAACTCTGGATATAAGAAAAAAGTTAATTTTGATAATTTTTTAAATCATTTGCATAAATGAGACTTAATCAATGAAGGGAAATTGCAAACTATGCAAAATGTAATTACGTATTTATAGTTAAGAGAATGGGTAGAGGTGATAATGATAATTATGTGACATGATAGAGGTGTTAGTTAACACCATGGTAGTGAGCATATTACAATATATAAAAGCATCAGATAAAAAATGGGTAAGGATGTATTCTTTATTTTTTAATTATAGTTGACATATTATATTAGTTTCAGGTATACAACATAGTGATTAGACATTCATATCCCTTATGAAGTAATCACCATGATAAATCTAGTACCCATCTGGTACCATTCATAGTTATTATGATATTATTGACTATAATATTCCCTATACTATACATTACATCCTCATAAGTAATTTTGTAACTAGCAAGTCAGTAGTACTTAATACCTTTTACCTCTTTCGCCTACCCACCCACTCCTCTCATTTGGCAACCATCAGTTTCTTTTCTGTATTTATGAGTTTGTTTCTGTTTTGTTTTATTGTTTGTTTTGTTTTTTATTCTAGATTCCACATGTAAGTGAAATCATATCATATTTGTTTTTCTCTGTGTGACTTATTTCATTTAGCATATTCTTTAGGTCCATCCATGTTGTTGCAAATAGCAATATTTCATTCCTTTTTATTGCTGAGTAGTATCTCATTGTATATATGTACCCCTCCTCCTTTTTTATTTGTCGATGGACATCTAGGTTGCTTTCATATCTTGGCTGTTGAAAATAATGCTGCAATGAACATAGGGGTGCATATGTCTTTTCAAATTAGGGTTTTGGATTTCTTTGGATAAATATCCAGAAGTAGAATAGCTGGAACATACAGTTCTGTTTTTGATTCTTTTGTGTGTGTGTGTGGAATCTCCATACTGTTTTCCATAGTGACTGTGCCAGTTTAAAATCCCACCAATAGTGCGAGAGGATTCCTTTTTCTCCACGTCCTCGCCAACACTTATTCTTTATTGTCTTTTTAATAATAGCCATACTGACAAGTGTGAGGTGATATCTCATTATGGTTTTGATTTACATTTCCCTGTTGATTGGTGATGTTGGCATCTGTTCATGTGTCTGTTGGCCATCTGTATGTCCTCTTTGGAGAAATGTCTATTCAGGTCCTCTGCCCATTTTTCACTTAGATTATTTTTTTTTTTGGATGTTGAATTGTACGACTTCTTTATATTTTTTTGGATATTAACCCCTTATTGTATATATCATTTGCAAATATCTTCTACCATTTAGTAGGTTGCCTTTTTTAAAAATTTTATTTTATTATTAGTTTCAAGTATACAGTACACTGATTAGGCATTTATATAGTTTATAAAATGATCCCACTAATTGCTCTTTCTCTCTTTTGGCTCTCCTCCTAGCCATTACATTAATGCTAACTGCGTTCCCTATGCCATGCTCCCCATCCCCATGTATAGCTATCAACTACTACTTTGTACTTCTTTAACCGTTCACCTCATTCTCCCAACCAACCCCTCAATCCTCCTTCCCTCTGGCTGTCCCCAGATTGTCTGTTTGTCTATTTGTGAGTCTGTTTTTAATTAGTTTGTTCTTTTTATTCCTTAGATTCCATGTACAAGTGAAATCATATGTTATTTATCTTTCTCTATCTGAATTATTTCATTCAGCATAACCTCTAGATCCATCCATGTTATTGCAAATGGTAAGATTTCATTTTTTTAATGGCTCAGTAATATTCCATTATATATATGAATTATAACTTCTTTATCCAATATTCTGTTGATAGGCATTTAGGTTGCTTCTATATCTTGGCTATTGTAAATTGTGCTTTCGTGAGCATAAAGATGAATAATTCGTAATTTATCTTTACGAATTATTGTTTTGGTTTTCTTTGGATAAATACCCAGAAGTGCAATTACTGGGTCAAAAGTTATATCCATTTTTAATTTTTTGAGAAACCTTCAGATTGTTTTCCATAGTGGCTGTACGAATTTGCAAACCCACCAACAGCGTATGAGAGTTCTTTTTTCTCTGCATCCTCACCAGCATTTGTAATTCTTTGATTTATAGATGATAGCCATTCTGACAGGTGTGAGGTGGTATCTCACTGTGGTTTTAATTTGCATTTCTCTGATGATTTGTGACCTTGAGCATCTTTTCATATGTCTATTGGCCATATGTATTTCCTCTTTAGAGAAATATCTGTTCAGATCTTCTGCCCATTTTTTTAATTGGATTGTTTGCCTGTTGTTGTTGTTGAGTTATATAAATTCTTTATATATTTTGGATGTTAACCTCTTATTCAAATGTATCATAAATGAATATCATCTCCCATTCAGTTGGTTGTCGTTTTGTTTTGTTGATGGTTTCTGTTGCTGTATAAAAACTTTTTAGTTTGCTGTAGTCCCATTTGTTTATTTTTCTGTTTCTTTTCTTTGTCTAGGGAGATATACCTGAAAAGAAATTACTGTTAGCAATATCTGCTTGTATTTTCTTCTAGAAGTTTTATGGTTTGGGGTCTTACTTTAAGTCTTTAATCCATTTTGAGTCTATTCTTGTATATGGTGTAAGAAGGTAGTCCAGTTTCCTTTTTTCTTTTTTTATTAAAGAGACAGTTTTTACCGCATTGTATATTCTTGCCTCCTTTGTCACATATTAAGTGAATGTATAGGCGTGGATTTATTTCCGGGCTCTCTATTCTGTTCCATTGATCAATGTATATTTTTATGCCAGTATCATGCTATCTTGATTACTGTATAGTATAGTTTGATATCAGGTAGGGTGATACCTCCGACTTTGTTCTTCTCTCTCAAGATTGCCATGGCTATTCAGAGTCTTTTATAGTTCCATATAAATTTTAGGATTATTTGTTCTAGCTCTCTGAAAAATGTCATTCATATTTTGATAGGGATTGTATTAAATCTATAGATTGCTTTGGGTAGTATGGCCATTTTAATGATGCTGATTCTTCCTACACATGAGCACGGTATATGCTTCCATTTATTTGTATCTTCTTCAATTTCTTTTTTCAATGACATAATTTTCTGAGAATATGTTTTTTACTTCCTTGGTTAATTTGATTCCCAAGCATTTTATTGTTTTTGATGCAATTATAATAGGATTGTTTTCTTAATTTCTTTTTCCAAAAGTTCATCATTGATATATAGGTTACCTTTTTGTTTTGTTTTTATTTGTATCTTCTTCACTGTACTCTGAAAACTGTAAGACATTGATGAAAAAAACTTAAAAACACAAATAATTGGAAGGATATACCTTGCTCATAAATTGAAGAATTCATATCATTAAAATGTTCATACTGCCCAAAGTGATCTACAGATTTAATGCAATACCTATCAAACTACCAATGGCATTTTCTACAGAAGTAAAACAAATAATCCTAAAATTTATGTGGAACTACAAAAGACCTCAAATAGCCAGAGAAATCTTGTAAAAAAAGAACAAAAGTGGATGTATTGAGCTTCCTGATTTTAAAGTATACTATAAAGCTGTAGTAATCAAAATGGTATGGTACTGGCACAGAAAGAGATGTGTAGATCAATGGAACAGAATAGAGAGCCCCAAAGTAAATCCATGCTTATATGATCAAGTACTCTCTGGTGAGGAAGGCAAGAATATACAGTGAGATAAAGACAGTCTCCAGTAAAAGGTGCTGGGAAAACTGGACAGATAGATACATGCAAAAAATGAAACTAGACCACTTTACAAAAATAAACTCAAAATGGATTAAAAATTTAAATGTGAGACCTAAAACCATAAAACTTCTAGAAGAAAAGATAGGCAGTACACTCTTTGACATTGGCCTTAGCAATACTTTTTTGGATATGTCTCCTAGGGCGAAAAACAACAAAAGCAAAAATAAATAAATGAGACTACATCAAACTGAAAACGTTTTGCTCCATGAAAGAAACCATCAATGAAACAAAAAAAAGTGAGAAATACTCTTACATATCTTACATACTTAGTTTATTTATTTTATTTCAATTATAGCATTTAAAATAACTACATGATAGCCACCAAGTATTTGCTAATACTTAGTTGTGGTCATTGTAGTAACCTCAGTGGTTAAGACATGAACTTTGGGGTTCAATATCTCCAAGACTGATTCCTAGTTCTCTCTTTTGCCTGTGTAAACTTTGCAAATAATATAAATTCTATAATTGCCAATTTGTCCTCCGAATGTAAAATAATAATAGGAATAGACATGTGAGAATAAAATGGGTATAAATAAATGATAGATAGATGATAGATAAATAGATAGTGATAGAGATCTTTCTTTGTAGAGTATACCAGAATTAAAAAAAAAAAAAAATTTACAAAGCCAATATAGATTTGTTGACAGGATTAAACTGTAATTTGTATGGGAGGAGGGGGGAGGTAGATGAGGGTAAAGGAGTCAAATATGTGGTGACAGAAAGAAATCTAACTATGGGAGGTGAACATAGTATAAATAAATAAATAAGTAAATAAATATATATATATATATCTTACTGTTAAAGTGTACTTTAACAATATATATATATATTTATATACTGTTAAAGTGTACAACTGAAATTTATTGGATTTTGTTAACCAATGTCACCATAAAAAATTAATTAATTAATTTCAAAAACTGTAATTTTTAATCTGAATTTCTCAAATTATTTACAAATTGATTTTCAAATGTTCTTTTTACTAGCATGTATCTAAATAGCAATTTCTTTATGAAACCTTAAGCAAAGGTAAAGAATAAATATGAAGTTATAAGATATGGCTCCTTTATTCCTGTAAATTGGTTCAAAACAATGTCAATCAAATTAACCTGTTTCCCACAAAAAATCAGAGATGAGTTTATTAGACACATCATCCTCATATTGTACAGTGCAACTTATTGATAACAAGAGCAACTATTTACTAAATTATGGAATAATACCAAAATAGGTTAGAATGGAATATGAATATCATCATATGCAGTCTAACCCTTGAAATTTTTGTTTTAATCTGATGGAATAATATGGAATAATGCTATAAAATTACAGCCATGGCTCATCGTTGCAGGAAAATTACCTCTTATTTTAATTCACCAGTGGTCATATTAGCAACCACAAGAACTCTTAGTAACATATAGTTTCAGAAAAATGATTACTATGCAGAACCACAAAAGTCATTTATCCACTAAATTACATTGAAATGTAAACTATACATAGCAGTTTCTAGATGGTATAAAGTCTATGTTTTCATCAGCATAAATTCCATTAATATAAATCACATTGGATAATAGGTTGCTAATGATAACTAATGATATTTGATCTAAATCTGGAAACCTCAAAGACAATGGCTAGAGTTCAAAGTCCTAATATTAATATTTTTTTGTAAAAAATTTTGCTCTTGAAATGAATCCAGTGGTTTCAAGATAGGAAAATGTTGCCGAAATTTGAAACAGCAGTGTAATTCCTCAAGATCCTAACTTGTAGTTTTTTAGATTCCATATTACCATACTAATTTTAGGATGAGAAAGGAGGAAAAAACTAAGAACATGATGATAACCTTCAGAGTTTAGTAATTTTCAAAATATTTTTATGTCTTTTTTAGCAGATAAAAGATAATTGAAATGATTTTTAATAAATAAATTGATACAAAAGGGTAAACTGAGTATGAACAGAGTGTTATGCGACTAACTTCGCCTCATTTAAAAGCATAGATTCAAAGCAGGCCAAGGGCTCTGATAAAAATCTGGGGAACATAACCATGATAGAGTTAAAAAGTAGCACAGAACATCTGAGAGAAGCAGTATTTATTTGACAGCCTCCTTTATTCAAATGAAATATGAGTTGAAAATCCTGTGACTTTAATGACAGCCACCAAGGTTCTGTGAAACATACTGTGAAAATGTATTGAGAGTTAAAAAAATTAAAACTCAAGCAAACCTATGTCACATCTATGGCATTTGGAGGCAAAAAGGTGTAGACATCTAAGCCAGGGTCTAAGAGACCTATATTCAAATTTTGACTTTATCATGGACAAGGTGTCCAACCTAAGTGATCTGTTTCTCTATTTGAAAAAAAAATAATTAATATCATCTAGTTTGAAGAGTTATTGTGACAATTAGTAATAATGTTCATAAACTATCTAGCACAATACTTTAATACAGTAGTTTTTAAAAACATGATGATGTGTTATTACATTCATGTTTAAGCTTAAAGTACACATTATTTTATCTACTAAACACATAGTAGATTAAAGTTTATCACTCATTTTTAGTAAGATTATATATTTTAAGTGTATATATATACATGGATTATAAATATTACATAAATATAAACATAGTCATATACACAAATATGATAAACCTATACTAGGAAACTTGTTCATTTACAATGTCTTAAGACTGATTACTTTTGTAAATAATTCCTAAAATATATCTCACTGGTCTTCATGTAGGGGCATTAATCCATTGCCTTTTTGCCATTAACATTTCCAACCTGAACTACATGGGCCAAATACATGCTTCTAAGTGTCATTTTTTTACCAACATGTTTTCAGAGGACTCAACGAAGTTTGATAATACGAATAGTTCTTAAATGTTTAAGAGTTATTTAATTCAGAACCTGTTTGGAAAATGGCCAATATGAATAATTCTTCAATTTAAAATGCTCTCTTTCGTGTATCTTATTATAGCTGAAGCACTTAAAGTTATGGATATTTTATATATCAATAGTGATAATTTATGTATAAAATTATACAGTTAAGTTTCTGATCACATTTTTAACTTCAAAGGAAGAAAAACTGTTAATATAACAAGAAGTTGTCCCTACACATAAAACAGAAAATCTAAACGCTTCAAAATTACCCCAAATGTACCGTGACGGCTTAGTGTGCCTATACAACATAGCAGATTCTGATGTTTTAAAACCAAACATTTAAAAATCAATGTCTCCCTCGGGTGGTTTTCAACTTTTAATTTAAGATATAAGCCTAGTATAAATCCACCATCTATCCTATACTCTTCCATCAAGCCCTTGAACGAAGCATGATATTATTTATCAAACTTTGATACAAGTAGAGGAAAAAAATTAT
>NW_006436298.1:28512664-28545472 GCF_000325575.1 Pteropus alecto | reverse complement strand
TTAGTGCAAAATTAAATGAGTTATTTTGCTGAATTTATTCTTAGTGAAATGATCCTAATGACCATCATATTTTTTCTATATTTACTATCAGTTTAATATGTGATGCTAAAATGGTTTTATGTGAATTACAATAAAGCTAAGAAGTGTATCTTTTCTGAGGCAATACCTAAAATTCATATATAAAAGTGTAAACATTTACCCATCTTTTCTTTTGGTAACTCTAGATCTCCATGATTTCTCAAATATTGTTTAGAACGACTTCTAGCTATGATAGAGTCACTCTACAAATTTCCTTTCCTAGTATAAGCAGCAACAAAATGGACAAAAGACATGGAACAACGTTTTCAGACATTGTACATTAGGTACAGGAACTAATAGAAGGAAGCTCCTTTATCATCCCAGCTTCCTGCTTGGAGACACTTCTAGACCATGGTGTAAAGAGGATGATCACAAGAGAAGCATGTGAGTATTGTCAAGTTGAGGAAAGAGATATTAGAGTTTGAGAAGGATGAAACAGCTAGAAATTCCAGGATAGAGAGCAGGAGTTGGGGAAGTTGTGCATATAAGAAGCTTTAGGAATCTGCATTTGGATACAATTAAGTAAACTAGCCATCCACCTTAAGAAGTCAAGAAAAATAGAGCAGAAGGAAATAATATGGAACTGAACAGAAAAAAAATAAAAGAGAATATGGAAAAAAGAAGGCGAATTTTAAGAGACCAATGTCGAGTTTTAAAAAAATAGTTCCTACACAATTTCAGTTTGGCGCTGCTCAATGCAAATTGATGTTTGCTCAAGTAAACTCTTGAAAATGTTAATGTGCCTCAGTTTATCATTTAACAGATGCTTTACTGGGGGGAAGGATGTGTGAAACTTCTCTTTTTCACAACTTCTTATGTATCTATAATTATTTCAAGATAAAAAGTTATAATAAGAACATCTTGTCACATTAATTATCCATTCCACCTGTTTAGCCCCTCGTAAAACCTGAGGTAATCAGCCTGTTCTGGAGGTCATACTGACTATACCAGATTTTGGACTTGAGTTTAAAGGAGTCAGGTTTGGCAACAGTTACTACTAGTCTTGCCCATCACGTGTTTGTAATACTTAAGCATGATGTGAAATTCTAGAGAAAAGGAGAATGTATTCAGAGACCTCATATAGAGTAAAGATACTATCAAGCACTCAAATATCAGCAATATTGCCTTTTCTATTTTCTCCATTTTTAAAAAACTAACTGATTTATAGATGTGGGATTTAAGTGTGGGGTAAAAGAGAGTAACTGTTAAAATATAAATGGTTTATTTTAATATCAATTATATTTTACTTAAAAAATCAGAGCCCATTTTTAATATCTTGGTTACAGTTCTAATAATGTCCTCTAATTATAAAGCAAATTGAATATCTCTGTCTCTCAAAATAAGAAATTACATCTAAAAAGTAAGGCATTTTATAACATTTAAAAGATACATTAAATAATATTTCCTAGATAACATCTGACTATGACTGTATATTTTTTCATTTTGTTCTTTTGCAGTACACTGAACTTTTTAGATGGAGAAGGAAATCACGATGACTTGAAACTCTTCTGGAATCTGTCTTGTGGCTTTGGAAGTTATGATTTTTAATGTGTCCACATAGGTCAGCCAGCCCTAGCTGACATAAATCACATTTATATTTATGCTCAGTTGTTAAATGGCCTCTTTGAGTTAATATCTGTTAAGCACAAATAATCCTCCTATGTTCAATTATCCACTAGAGTAAAAATATTTTTATTATGATTAAAAATTTGTACCTTTTATTCAGTAAAAAATAATCCTGTCTCCTTAGACATACAATAAGTAGTAGTACCATAGGTTTGCCTTTTATATCTACACCTAATCTAAATCTAATCTCTGTATTCATTAATTTTTTTAATCCTTTGGGGAAAAATATCTATGTACAAAAGACCAACACTTTCTTTGCAAATTTAGTGAAGTGAGTGAGTATCTACAAAAATAAAAAATACTTCCATAGGACATTGTAGTGAATGACAATGAATATGTGCTACATAGTCCTATAAGTGAACCAGTCCTAAACAACTAATTGTCAATGGCCTAAGCATACAAGATCTGAAAATGAATATATTTTTAATCAAAGATATTTATCTATGGCATGTATATGTTGGATAAGGTCTTTTGTATTGTTATTATTATTTTTTTTATTTATTCGACAACAATATTTCCTGTTAGTTCTACCAATGACAGGACATGTATGGTGGATATACATTTTTTTTTTATTTTCAACAGCCTAATATTTATTTTTTCATAGACAACTGAATTACAAATTCAATGAAATAGAGAATAATCACAGAAGAAGCAAAGAGGACACACCCAACCCCTGAACCCAAAAGTCTCAGGAGCAAATTCTACATTCAATAAGATAATATATTTGAATTTAATAAGATAATGTACTTGAATTTAATGCTTACCTAATAAATTATTCATAGTAAGTTTACAGTATTCTTTAAAATATTATCTCTCTATCCCAAAAGTCATGTCTACGTGAAAAATACTGACACTGTATTAGGACTCTTAGTCTGAATACTAAATATTTGTGGATTCTTTATACAATCGTTTAATATTCTTCAATGCAAGTCAGTGCCTTGATCTGCAAAGGGACTGAACTGAATGATACACACTGCATGTAGGGCATTGCTTTCTTCCTTTGTAGGAAAGAAATTTAAAATCTCTATGCCGAAATGATTTCTGGGAAAAATGCTCTTGGTGGTATTTGGTAGTAGAGTTCAGGAATATAATATTAACTTGTTTTCTTTTTTATTATTATTAAATTTATTGATGTGACATTGGTTGATAAAATTATGTAGATTTCAAGCATACAATTCAATAATATGTCATATGTATATTGCATTGTATGTTCACCACTCAAAGACAAATCTCCTTCTGTCACTATATATACAAACAGCCAATAGACATATGAAAAGATGCTCAACTTCACTAGTTATTGGGGAATTGCAAAATCAAAGCTACAGTGAGATACCATCTCACACCTGTTAGAATGGCTATTATCAACAAGACAAGTAATAATAAGTGTTGGAGAGTTTGTGGAGGAAAGGGAACCTTCATACACTGCTGGTGGAAATGTAAATTTGTACAGCCACTAACCTACTTTCTTTGGAAAGCGTTTTGTAGAAAAATGAAACAATATAAAATGTGTTTTTTTTAGTAATGATATAGGTGAAACTTTGGAGTGGAGATCTTCTTATGAAGTAAAATTTTGAGTAAAAGAAATTGATAAATTTGAATAATAAAGGAAAAGCATATTAATAGTGACAAAAATTTTGAATCAACATATAAAATTCAATAAAGCTATGTACAATGATTCACCCATCATTAAAATGTTTTATAACAATTGTATTTAAATCTGAAATTATTCAAATATGAAATTATGTTAAATATTAATATGATAAGAATAAAACTTAATATTCCTTCCATTTGATATTTTGTAAGTTTACACTATGTAGGTATCATTACGGTTTCTTTTTAAAGTCTGTTTCTTTATACTACAGTATGAACTGCAGATTTAAAAAGTTATAGAATTATTTTGATTAATTATCCTAGTAATTTAAAATAGCATTTTGCACCAAAGACATCCTAAAGTTTTAAGTAGTTCAGTATTTAGACTAATCAAACTTGTCAAGTTAGCACACTCTGTTTAGAAACTTGAAGAATGACTATAAAGGTCTTTTAAGTGAAAACAGAATGTTAAAATAGATTGCAATTTCCTAAAAATATTAAGTATCTTCTTGTTCATGCATTTATCCATACTGCCTTCACCCAAAAGATTTTAAAGTGGCTTATTCATTATATATAAAGCTGAAAGTAAGTTAGAAATTGGTTGAATGTAGAAAACATTTAAGCGCTTTTTTTAATCTTTATCATTTAAGTACTTCTAACCTCAGCATGAAATTATAAAACTTGTTCTCCAAGGACCAACTATACTATACTATTAACAAAGTCTGAAGTTATATGTTTTTATTGGGAGGATACTGTTTGCTTTTGTTAAAACTCTTAACAGTAATTTTGAAATCATAGTGATTTTCTAGGGTGTATCAAATGCTTTTATATGATTTGTCTTTCATTTAGCCAGAGAGAGAGAGAGAATTGATTTTAATCTGAACAATGAAATTAATCTGAATTATTTAGAGAATTTATGTTGAGTCTTGCAGAGCCCCAGTGATCATTTAGTCATATAATGGTGCTGTTTACTAAGAGTAATTCAGTGACTTTTACAAGTCTGCTGGATTTTAAATCAGTAACTCTGCAAGTAGATACACATATACTTGTGTGTTTACTTTTTTGGTAACAATGAAAATTGAAAAACAAAAAAATGTTACCTGAACTTGATATATTTAGATATTTTACAAGTTATAACTAATTATCCTACAACAGAAATTTCAAAAACTCTTCTTGAACAGTTAATTATTGATTTGTGTACATTTTCCTTGAGAAACAGTTTTTCTGCTCAGCCAGTTGCTTCTACACCTACAATCTCTGAACTGTCTTCCTCCAATGACTCTATCAGATGTGTTTTAATGCTCACAGCAAGCATTTTATACTAAACGGTACAAAATAGTAAATCCAAACTGAGCAGGGCAAAGTAACTGGGTTCACAATCCACAACAACTTAGACTACTTTTCCATCTCCCTGTTTATCTCTGTCACTGGAATTCAAACACTGCCATGTTGGTTAGGAAAAGTCAAGAAGAATTATCTACTAATTTATATCATCTATACTAGTAATAAGCTGAGAAATTACACCACAAAAAGTTTAGATAAGAGAAGGCTGGATATCTCTCCTCAGTAATGAATAATCTATAAGATCACCTCCTTCCGAATCATAAAATGCTTATCGAGCAATACTGCCACAGACACGGTTGAGTCTGTCATTCACCAGCCCTCAAATAGACAGGATCTAATTGGAGAACCTTAGTTAACTTCTTATATTCTCGACATTTCATAGACAGTGCTTGAAAACACACACCAAAGAAAATCAATTATATATGCAATCGGATAATTTTAATGTTATTCAAGCTAGCCTGACCATATGTTGTGGTTTACCACTTTTTATTTGTTATTTCAGAATCCCATCTTGTTTATTAGTTTTTGTCATGTAAAGATTCACCAAAGTGACTCAGTTAGGCAAGATACACCTTGTGGAGCCCATCCTAGCATGATTTAGTCACTACTCAAAAGACAAAACAATTTTTGGAAATGTTTTTATTTCCTTTGAATATGTTGATATTTTCTGAAATGTAAGTAGAAAAAACATATAGACATATGTAAACAAACCACAGAGATATTACACATACAAATGGATAATACTTTAAAATTATCATATTGTAAGATTGTGTTGACTCTGGGTTTCAAGTCAAATGGTGGACTAAATACGTACTGAACTGCCTGTTGTTAAGGATTTATTATGACTTTTCTTCATGTTTATTATTTTTTAGAAAATCTCCAAAGCACTAACCATAAGAGTAAAACTAAGTATTATTACATTAAAAATGAAGTATTTCTCATTAATCAAAGTCAACATAGGATAACAAGTACATGAAGAGATTATCAAATGACAAATACAGTTGTCTGAAATTTTAGGATTATAGTGCTTGTAGAATATAGAAAAATGGAAACATTTATGCACTACTAGAAATGGCATAAATCAGTGTAATTACTTTAGAAATTTTACTACTAGTTATAGCATAAGTCAGTGTAACTGTTTTAGAGGTATTTCTGGATTTTCTTCTTATGAAATTAAGCATGTATTTCAAGGCTTAGCTCCAAGATACAATCCCCAATGGATTCACGAGGATGCTCTTCATAGCTTGTTTATGGTGGCAAAAGTTGGAAAAAACTGAGCCATCATCATAAAGGAAATTAATAATAAAATGTGTTGTGCCCGTATATAGTGATACTATCTATTATGCTTAAAAACATCAAAATAAAAATATCAGAAAACCATTTAGTACAATTCAATTGATATAAATAAAATTATAAAGCAAATTAATATATTTTTCAAGTATATTTTTATCTAAACATATATCTTAAATTATTAATAAGATTTCTCATGGGTATAGGAGACAATAGCATTGGGAAAGGGGGAAGAAGGGGAAATATAATTAAATACAATAAAAATGTAACATATATACGTTTATGATAGTGATATGCCAGGAACTGAAGAATTTAACTCAATACTCTATGTAAAGACCATAATGAACAATTAAATATCAATAAATTAAACACTAATGTTTAATCTATACAAAAGTTTCCAATATAGGTCATCCACTAAGATACAGAAAGTAAGTAACTAATACAGTTTAACTTGTTTTTATTTTATAAAAAGCATATTATCTATCCATTGATGTCACCAACTCTAAGAGACGATTTGTAATGAAAGTAAAGAAAGTTAATAATTGGATACATTCCACACTAGGGATGAATAAAACAACAACCAAGATTTAATAACCTCATTGCAGTCTGTATGAAAAAGAGTGACAAATGTGGTTTTGAATCTAAAAGCAGCATGTGACAGTTTGTTTCTGTGGTCGCCTGATAGAATTGGTGCCCTGAGTAGCAGTGTTGTCAGAAGATAGGTGTATCCAGTGATGGTGGGGCAATCAAACCACCAACGGCACAGTGACCCTAGCAATTAATATCACACCATTATCATTATCATGTTTTCATACTCACCCTGTGATTAAATTTTCCATTTGGATTATCAACCATTCTCTCTAATTTATACTTTATGAGTTAAGATTTTGTGCCTCTAAAATTTATCAGATATGCATGTCATATAAAGATTCACCAAGGTGACTCAACAAGGTGACAGTGTGTGACTATCACTTTTGTGTATAGATATACAGAACTCTGACTTTTCATTCTAGTATAAAATAACAACAATCGCAAAACATTCAAACAATACAGAAAGAAATGAAAAGACAAAAATGAAGTACCATCAAAACATTGTGACCATTAATTTCTAAGTATACAAGCCTTCAGATATATATCAATGCATACTAAAAAACGTATATGCTCCACATATTTATCAGATCTGCTAGTTGTTAGTTTTCCTAAAGCAATGTATAAATCTGCATGGCCTTTTTTGACAGTTACATAATATTTCTTCCTTTAAAAATTCATGACATGAAAATAATACTTGAATTTGAAGGTTTTAGTTTTTGCGTTTTGTTTTCATTTGAGTTTAAAGTTTTTCTTTATTGATTATATTAGAATTATAATTATAAAAACATTGTATTTAGCTCAAGATTGTGCATGTTTAAATGTTCATTAAAGGAAGACTCCGTGTCTTTGTCTAGATGGCTTCATTATCTTGTTTGGAAAAAAAAGGTATGTAATGATAATTTTTTTCCTTAAAAATGCCAAGAGCACTTTAAAAATAAAACCCCAAAATTTATCATCTTAAAGTTTTATAGGTCAGAAGTCTGGTAAAGTTCTCACCTGGCTAAAACCAAGGTGTAAACAAGGCTGTGTTCCTTCTAGAAACTCTGGGGATTAATAAATTTCCTTGCTCATTTAGGTTGTTGGCAGAATTCAGTTCCTTGCCATTGTAGGATCAGAGTCCTTATATCCTTTTTCACTCTGAATTCAGTCCCAGGTTTTAGATGCCACCAGAATTCCTTAGCTCATGGTCCCCTTTCTCCACTTTCAAAACCATCACAGTGCATTGACTGCAAGACTGCATTCTGCTGACACCAACACTACTCTAGACTGAACCAAAGTGATTACAACTTTGTATTTCTGAATCAGACACATCCATTCACACATACTTAGAGAGAGTGAGAGAATGAAAGATAGATACAGTATATATTACATAACATAATTAACAGGATATATGATGTCCATAGCATTCATGTTTAAATAAATGCATTCAAAGCTGGAAAATAAAAGGACATTAAAAAAAAAAAGTTTTTTGTAAAATAAAGAAGAATTTTTTTTTAAACAAAAGTTTTGAGATTGGGTTTAATTTCTAAAATGACAGTGTTTGCTTGGAAATTACTAGATTAAGTGTCCTCTTTCTAGGGAAAATAAAAGCTTAATAGTTACATAACTATTATTTTAGTTATATGGAAATAAAGACTATTGCATTTTTGTACCCCTGAATTTGTGTTACTAGAATTCATAATGAGATGTAAAGTAAGACATATAAAGGAAACTCAGCTGGGTTCAAAAGGATTTTTATGCAAAGCATAACTTCACCACAAAACAAAATTAAAAAAAAAAAAACAACAACAAACCTATACATAGAGATAAGTTATCTTGAGCCTTGATGATGTGTAGTTTATATGAATGTTTTAATAGCTAACATAACAGAATGTCTTAGTAGAGAAGAAATACTAATTATTTAAAAAACCATTTCAGGTTATAAGTTTGGTGACTTTGGGCAAAGTGGAAGAGAGAGTACTTTGAGGAAACAGCGAGACTGGGAGAAAAGAACCTGTAGTCATACAACAGACATTCAGGGTGGCTTGAAGCTCACAGGACCAAGAGGTGCTGAGCTGTGTGGAGTCCGTAGAAGCAGAACCTTAGTCCATTACATACCCCTCTCAGAGCCAGATGACTCAGCACATGAAGGTTTTTACAGTAAACTATTGCCTGAAAGAGAATTTATAGTAATGTAAGGTCATTTTTCCAGTCCCAAAAGAGAAAATAGATTGATGTGTGGCGGAAGATTGAGGATCAAAGTGGATGTTCATACAAAAAGCAAACTTGTATCTCCCTTTATCCTTTGAGGCTTTTGGGGAAGTATTTGTCAGGAGATTCATCCATATAATTTGTAAGAATTCTGGGATAAAGAAAAGCAGTGTCTATTATACCATACAAAACTTGAGCGAACAAAGCATAAAGAGCAAAAATAAAAAAATAAAAACACTTTCTGCATACCATTACCATTTCCTTTTGAAACTGAAATAGCATGAGAGAATATCCCTAAGTATTTTGTATCCCCAAACCTTGTGGCAGAGTAGAAAAGTAGGCCCAAAGAGATTTCTCTATTGATAAGGCAACTGCATCAACATGGTGACTAGAGAACAAACTTGAGGACAATTCAACTCTTGGCATGTAAGTTTCTGCTTACCTCATTCTCCTACCAAACTCAAAGGAGAAAGAGAAAAAATAATGAAGGAGAAGAGAAAATACAGAACTGGCTAATCATCTAACCACTAGAGTAAAGAGCAAGTGAGAGGGAGGGAGAGGAAAGCAGAGACAGAGAAAACTGCTTTTATCTTAAGTTGGCATTAATTTTCTAATAAAAGTAGGAGTTGAGACATAATACTTAAATATATTTATGAAAAGTAAAGTTTTACTATGGCAGTTTGTGTTTTCAGACTATTAACTTTGTACCTGCTCTACCAGTGAAGACATCTCAATATAGTAATGACCATCTTATAAAGTTAGTACCATTATATAACAACAGTACTAACAAGTTGTTCCTCATGTTTTCAGAATATTTGAACCAGAGATAAATACTACAAAAAAAAAAACGCCTAATGGAAGAAGATAGAAAAAAAATAGCTCTCTGTATTTAAATTTTGGTATAGGATAACTTGCAAGGTGGTGGGAATGCCATCCATACCTGTTTAAGCAAAAGAAAGAGGGAAAAAATGTATGCAATAGCCACTACCTAGACTGCAGTTGTTAAACTTTTAGGAGGAGAGGAATTAAAGTAGATGGTTTCTCAAAATACAGTCTAGGGCTGTCATTCTATCATTCCATGGCTCTTTGATGTCAGAATGCAATCCAGAGCTTTTGAAGTATATTGGAAAACCCAGTATAACTTGCTGTCTTCTAGTCCACAAGACAACATGAGGCTTATGAAAGAAAGTGTCAAGGATGGCATTTGCTAAAGATGCAAAAATCGCCCAAAGAAATAGATGAAGGAAGGAATAAGATAGTGACGAATACATTAGGAGGGGAAGTGAATAGTGGAGACATAAGAAACTTAAGCAGAAATAACCTAAAATAAGATGGCATGTATACAGAGTACTGCTTATATGGTTTTATCCATTTCGGATACCCAAATTTTGAATGTTAATAGACAAGTATGTTTCAGATATAGAACAGGAAACTATAAAACTGTGTCTAGAGGAATTTCTTAAAACAGAGTGCTGTGAAGAAGAAAGCTTTATTGAGAATATCTGAAATTCTGAAAATAAAGTGTTTGTGTATGCGAGAGAGAGAGAGATAAAATACAAACACATGGGGACACATGGGGATCATTAATCCTTCAAATAAATATTTATGAGCACTTACCATGAACTAGACACAAGGCCATATTCTGTAAATAAATTAGTAAACAAGAAAAACAGTCTTAATTCTCCCAAAACATATAGTCAGTATGTATCTTCTACCTTTCTCTCACTCTCTGTATCACAATGGGGCTGATGCTCACAGACAGCACCCCTCTCACTCCCATGTCACCAGGCTCTAGTCTGGGTCTTGCCACAGAGAGATACCAGTGGGAGGTAGGAGAGAGAGAATTGGGGAGAGAGAAGCTAGGGTATTCCTTGTCCTCTTGCTCTACTTCTGGACTCATTTCTCATGGTGGCTGCATCTCTTCAGTGGTTCTTACTTCTTCCAGACGGCCATTCTGCATATGGTGCCATATGAGACTGTGGACTCCTGAGATCATCCTATCCATGTTTTCAGCTCTCTTCTGATGATCATGAATATGGGGCTCTCATAGTACCATGTTTTCCTTTTGTTTCTCAAGCATCCATTTGCTGCTGATATCTTGGTAGTTTTATTATCCTCCGTTTGGCTTCTTGGCTCTTCCAAAATGATGAGCTTCTTGGCTCATCATTATTAAATGATGTCTTGTAGACTCTGTTTTCTTATCGTAACCTCAATCGATTCACTGCCTAATAGAGTAATTAAATTAAATGAGAATACAGAGGACCTAGGATACTATGGACACACTTATTAGTGGGGACTACCTTATTCTTAGGTCAAGGAAATGTCTCTCAAGTCAACAGACATTTATGCTGGGACCTAAAGTTGAGTGAGCATCGGCCAATTACAAGGAAAGGAAGATTTCAGACCTGGCAATAGCACTCTCAGAGCTACTGTGTGTGTGTGCGTGTGTGTGTGTATGTGTGTGTAGTTAGAGCACTTAAGATCAACTCTCAGCACATTTCATCTCTACAATAGATTATTAACTATAGTTACCATGCTGTACATTAAATATCTAGAACTTATTCATCTGTAAGTAAACGTTTGTGCCATATGACCAACATCTCTTATTTCCCCCAACTCCTGACAACCAACATTTTACTCTCTGTTTTTCTAAGTTCAACATTTGTAGATTCCACATATAAATGATATGATGTAATATTTGTTTTTCTGTGTCTGGTTTTTTTGACTTAGCATAATATCCTACAAGTTCATCCATGTTGTCAGAAATGACAAGTTTTCCTTCCTTTTTAAGGCTGAATAATATTTAAATTTAGCTATCGTGTTTCAAGAATTGTAGGGATGTAAGATGAGACTGGCAGCATGCTAGATACAAGGTAAGCAAGTGAGGAGTTTAAACAATGAGAAGGGGGTGACACATGGACAAGTACGAATCTTTGCATTTCACCTCACTACAGAAGTGAAAATGTTAATGCATATTAATCCCCATAAAAATCTTGATTATAATCTTTTCTAAAACTTATTCTTCATTTTCTTCCCCCAGATAACTAGATGGCTCACTCCATCAACTCATTCAAGTATTAAACATCACCTACTTATTTCTTCATCCCATTTAAATCTCAAACTCTATCCAACATGACCTATTTCTTTTCCTCACATTTTTCTCTCTCCTTAATGCTTATCATCAGTAATAAAGCAGATATTTTTTTAACTCTATGTGTTTTGCTCCTCTTTTCCCAGCATCAGATCAGTGCTAAATATATATATATGAAGAATTTAATGAGTATTTCTTTAATTGAATTTAATTAAATTATCCCAACTCTGATAATCCTTTTCTTTCTGACAATGACTTTATGAGCCATTACTGCTAAATACTTAGCCTTTCAAACAACAAAAAAAAACACAGTTCACTTTAAGTAGAATCTACATCAGTTAAGTAGAATCTACAGAAACTTTGCTTCCCCTCTGAGATGTTCTGCAATATGCTGACAGCTTTCCGTGTTTTCCACAGGAATAGTGTCTGTCTGTCTGTCTGTCTGTCTGTCTGCTCAGGCTGCAGCTCTCCCTATCATGAAATCCCTTGCTTCAGGGATCCTTGCCATGTTAAATGTAAGGGCCAGAGAAAGGGACTTTCCTCATGTGTGGTTTGAACTGAAAAGGGTTCTCCTCACATAGGGCCTTACAATTTCCTGTGTAATCCCCATAAATATTCACTGGCAGCAATTTTGTATAATCACTTTGGCATGGTCCCTCCAAAATAGACCCAAAGACAGAGATGTTTATGCAGAGATGTCCTGCAACAATTGCATTTTATTTAATATATCATGAACATTTAAATAACTTCAAATGTTCTTATAAAATACTATTCTACTGGTTACACATTATTCCGTTACACGGAAGTGTGACAGACACTTACAGAAGTTCACTCAGACAACCACACAGAAGATCTGAGATGACGGAGATGGCCCTTCAGAGAAGTCCTGGATCAAGGCACAGGGCTCACCATCTGTAGCTCAACACTAGTCATCGCTGAATGATGGCCACTCCCAGGGATCATCAAATCTTGGGTGGCTTGTCTCTCCTAAGACAAAGGTATTTCTGGGAGAAGCACCTGACTGCCAATCGTTGTCAGGCAGCTTTCCTGGTTCCTAATGGAATGAGTGTGCCCTGGGGGCACACCCAGCATTCACCACAAACTAATACTTATTTATGAGATTAACAAGAGAAGAGAAAATAGAAATAAAGTAGAGATACAAGAAAGAACAGGATTCTTTTCTTTGAGGTAAATAAAAGAATGGGTATAAAATGAACAGGTGGATCTAGGAGTTATAACAATTATAAGACAATAATATTTTATTACTAGACCTAGGAGATATAACAATAATTGGTTATATTTGTGTGTAATTTTTTAAAAAAGAAAGCTTTGAGGTTTTTAAATTTTTTTTATTTTTCAATTACAGTTGACATACAATATATTAGTTTCAGGTGTATAACATAGTGATTATACTTTTACATAACTTATGAAGTGATCATTTTTGTTCTGTAGAAATAAGCAATTATTGGTATAGTATGTATTAAATGATTAATAAATATATTTTTCTTTACAATCATTAATAAAGTTTTCTTGAAACCATCATTTTCTTTTAATAGTTATATATAGTCATAATGAAAACTTTAAAACACTGAAAAATAATAAGAAAAATAAGAATATATAACCTCACTACCCAGATGATGCTTGTTACTGTTCAGTTATAATTCTTTCAGGGTGCTAACTAGTAGTGGCTGTCTGTCTCTATCTAATTTTCCATACACACTATATATGTACATATATACACATATAATACATTCACCCATACTATTTTTATCATAAGGTACATATTACTCTGTCACACCTGCATTTTTAAAATATGTCACGAACATTTCAATAACGTCAAATATTCTTTTAAAATACTATTCTTCTGGTCACAAATTATTCTTTTGCACAGATATATCTTAATTTCTGCATTCTACAAGTTTACCATAATTCATATGAGTCATGAACTACTGCTTTTGATGTCGACAGATAACACTTTAAACTCTTCTAGTTTTCCTAAAGCCTTCGGCAAGTTTTCCCAAAACCCAGTTACTGCAGAATATATGACAACATATTTTACACGACATGTTTATAATTCCTCAATATGTTCCTCAGCATGTAAGGAGGCTTCAAGGCAGAATATATCTTTGAAGGTAATTAACACATTAAAATGTTGAACCACTCAAACATATGATTATTTGTATTTTTATATTTTGTTGAATCCATTTTCATTATTAAAGAAACTCAGCAATTACTATCAGCTTCCCTAAGAGAGAATATGTGCTGCTTTAAACTTCATTCACATAACTGAGAATTATTAGATGTAAAGTTCCTTTTGCTTTATTTAAATATTTCTTTTAATAATAAATGCACAATATCATTTAAATTTTTAACTGGGTAGCTTGTCAGCATCATGTATTGCTATTGAAGGGACATTAAAGGGGTAATTAAAGAAATCAGTGATGTGCTAGATAGATTCTTAACATTCTTTTACAGTAAACTCATTTTGTGTAGTAATAAGCTTTGTCATTACAAATGAAATGCACCACCTGGCACAATTAGTGTTATGTTTCTTGTTTTTTTTAGTACATCTCAGAGCTGTAGTACAATGTTATCATTTGCAATGTTATAGCTCAAGCAAAATGCTAGGACTTGATTCAAAAAATGTCTTTCATTCCAGGATGTAGGGTCATTTAATATATCATATACACTCCACTTAGATGTCATGAACTTCTTAAAGACTGCACAGTGTTGGTAAAATTATGGCAAAAGTTTGTAATATATATAAATAGCTAAAACTTTCAGATAAGAGTACCTGATCCATGTAATCCAGTGAAAATTACAATATTATCTTAAAATATAAACTCAATACAATTAATCATGTATATGTATTAAACTATCTAAAGGTAAAATTGTAATAATAATATTTAGCCAAAGCATACAGATTATCCTTCCAACATACCAGGAGCAGATGGGAGGAAGTCTAAAAAAATGGTCTATCCAGTGGGCCTGGCTTTATTGATTAACTTGAGAACAGCTCATGGCAGAATGAGTATAGCATTGTAGCCATTAAATTTGAGACAATGATGATTCCACTACAATAATTGTCAAACATACATATAGTAAATCTCTCAACTATGAACTAGATTACTAAAATTATCTCAATCTCTATCTCCCAAATTTCATTAAAATCACTATAGAACACATGAATGAGAATAAAAATCACAAAACCTCTGAAATCTAAAGATAAAAATAAGAACAGAATGGTATCTCTCTAGATGTGTGCTCTCAAGCAGTGCTTCCAAAGCAAGCAGATGGACCCCTTTCAGAGAAAGACTGGAAAATGGGTGATTTTGCCTGCACTCTCTACAATGAGCCTTGAAGGGCATAGCCATAGCCAGAGAAGTGCCATTGTGCTCACTAATAACTGTTCATTTGTTTGCTATAGCTTGGTAGGTCTCTTAGTGCAAGCCTCAGTAAAGCTGGGAGCTGGAAGTTCCTTCCCAATTGTATGGCGCCTGGATGGGACTTGTGGAAAGATGGAGTCTCAATCTTTTCTAACCTGTTTTGATGTGAGTATTTTCTCATTTACCCATGTGTCCCCGGGAGTAGGGAGTGCAGGAGCTTCCTACATTGTCATCTTGGTCAAAACCTGAAAAGTTTTTTAATTGGATGACAGGCATTATAAATTTTAAATTGTTAGTTACTGAATTTTATTGTCTGACTTTTAACAGTGTTGGACTTGGTTCTGACAGGCCGTTGAGTTACATGAAAATTCTTTTGATCAGGGTGAGTCTAGAGGAAGAATCAGCACACTTTCTATGAAAGGGCAGCCAGTATCTATCTTAAGCTTTGCAGGCCGTGTGGTCTCTATAGCAATTAATCAACTCTGCTGTTGTAACACAAAAACCTCCACAAATCATATGTAAATGAATGGGAAGAGCTATGTTCCAGTAGAACTTTATATCCTGAATCAGGCAGTAGGTAAAATTTGGTCCTTAGTTTGCGGACCCCTGGTCTTGAGTAACGTATTCTATAAAAGGAGTTCAGCCCAATTACTAAAGTATGGCCTTTCTTGTATGTCTACTAAATGTCCCATATATTTAATGAGGCTTCTTCACTTTGGTTGCTGGGTTTTGGAAGGATCCATAGCCCTGTTTAACATACAGCAATTGTTTGGCATACGAGTACTTGGCAATTTCTCTGAAATTCTTTGTCTCCACTCATGGAGTGCACTCTATACATGCAGGTTGATATTCCACCAAGGACTCCAGAGGATCCTTATGCACATTTTCGGAGCTCTGACTCTCTGTAATGCCCTCGTCACTGGTTATCTGCTTCTAGTGATGTTAGCCATCTCAACTCACACTGCAAACTCCTCAAATCAAACGTATATCACAGGTCTTTTGAGTTGGGTCTCCCTGCTCCAGGATTTAGAAATTGCTTGTAAGCAGAAAGCTAGAGTGATTGAGAGCATTTACCCCTTCTGTTTCTCTCAACTAATAGTCCTGTGTTGACTGTTGTTCAGTATCTGAAAACATATGTTTTTTTCTAATTTTCTAGTTGTTTAGCGATGGAAGTAAGACCTTACCCAGAAGTATAAGTCTTCTATGGAGTTTTTATGAACATCTTTTTTATCAAAAACTCTCTACCTAGGCACATATTTTCCCCCTACTTTTGAAGTAACGTTAAGGACGGTTGCTATAGCAAAAAATTGCTGTTATATAGTAAGTTTATATGTTGCTTGTTTGGAGAATTAAAATCACAATTATGTAGAAAAAAATTTAAAAGTTTAAAATTCCATTGCATATCTTAGGTAGAAAGGTGTTAAGCAGGAACATTTAAAATAAAAGTTGTTTTAACAGTGACTTTAGGTGTTTTTGCCTTATCCAACTATTCTATATCTACATATTGTCATTTTTTTCCTAAAACAGTTGATATTAATATTTTTAGTCATTTTTAATTTTCTCTTTCTTCTTTTGCCATTTTCTTTTGCTGTATTTTGTGTTTTTAAATATTAAATAACTACTTTTTTTGTCCCTTTCTTGAGAGAGAATGCTGGTGTATAATCATAAACCTGCTCTGGCAGTGTAATTAGTGATATAATCTCGCCATAAAGCAAGCTCTGTTATCGAAGCAGAGAGAATTTAAGGACCTAGATACAACCATGGAGAGATGCTAACAATGTGATCATGATTAAATTTCTGAAACATACTTTTGTCTGATTTGAATATCCAAGTTTTCTCAGGGGTTTCCAGAGAAACAGATCACATAAAATAGATATCGGTATCTATATCTATATAGAAATCTATGCCTCTATCTATCCATTTATCTATATACGTATATCTATCTATATATATCTATATTTACCTGTCTATATCTATATCTCAATATCTCTACCTGTATCTATATCTATATTTATATCTATATGGAAAGAGAGAGAGAGAGAGAGAGAGAGAGAGAGAGAGAGAGAGAGAGAGAGAGAGAGAGAAAGAGAATCTATGGAGAGAGAGAGAGAGAGAGAGAGAGAGACTGTATTTATTATAAGGAATTATAGAAGCTGGCAAGTCCAAAATCTGCAGTGTGGACCATTAGGCTCAAGACACAGGAGAGCCAGTGGTGCAGATGATATCCAAAGGCAGTCTGCTAAAGAATTCCCTCCTGCTCAGGGAGGCTGATCTTTTTGTTCTATTAAGGTCTTGAACTGATTCGATGAGACCTACTGACATTATGGAAGGCAATCTGATTTACCCTAAATTCACCAATTTAAATGTTAGTCTCATCCGAAAACACCTTCCAAGTTGACACATGAAATTAACCATTACAACAGCGTTTACATTAATCCCTTAGGCCTTATTAAAATTCTGACAAAAAGATAAACAACTTACAATGAATGTGTTTGATAAACTAATGAAGTCGTGCTTAGTTTATAGAATGTAATGGAGAAGAGATGTGAGGTGGGGGAGATAGAGGTTGTAGAAAATGCATTAGAACCTGAAACACTAAAGAATTTGAGATAAAGTAAAACGGCACTTTTTTTGTATTCTATTATTAAATCTCTAGAGTGTCTGTTGTGCTAAAGTCTTTACATGCCAGTAGCACATAAGGACAGCTGTGAAGACTCATGAGCACTAATGTTTTCAGAGACTTCAAGGATCATATGTGAAAACCCTACAATTAGTGTGGTAGTTAATTATCAGTTTTAATCACACAAGGGGTAAGAGATTTTTCAACCTTAGCTTTTGGTGTAAACATTCCTAAAGAGAAAGCAATATTATTCACAACAATTATTAAATAATTAGACTTTGTTAGAGTTCTTGTTCTGCCTCCCAATCCACAGGAATTAGATTGAATTTTTTTGAACCTCTTTTATTGGTCCTCAGGCTAGAGCCAAGGAATTAGTGCGTTTTTGACTTATTTGTGAGGAATTCTCCCCACCTACCTTATTTTCTTTCTTTTTCTTCTCCCAGGATACTTCGAATATGTGACATTTCTATGCTCCTTTGAGCCTTATCTTCACCCTTAAAACTAAATTTTTTCACTAGGGATTAGGAATATTTTGGGTCAGCTATGTAATCACACTGAGTGAAACAGGGAATAAAGAAGCAGAATTTTGTGCCTTTTATGTCAAAAACAGCACTATTCCAAGTACTCAAAGGTAATGGAGCCACCTCCATTTTTACAAAGTTTAACATTCATTCAAAAACTCTCTTTAATCTATGAAAAAATAATAAAATGACTCTTAATTATTTCAGAATAACCCATAAAATATTCATACAGCTCTCATATTTTTATATCTGGAAACAATACAAAGACCTATGTAAACATTACAGTGAGTAGATGATGCTAGAATATCAACTAGGTCTATTTTCATTAATCATACATTTAAATGTGCACTTTCAGGCTTTGTATTTGAATCTATCCCATGACAATATGAAACATTTAGGTACGTGTTGCTGAACATTATGTGCAACTGTGTGATTATTCATGAACGTTTATATGAATCTTTCATTGCCCATCTAAATAAATGCCACATTGAGCATTCAATATGTTTGAATGTACAATCTCTCACACACACACACACAAAAATAGTCTTTCTTCAAACCATAATGTTATACATTACCTTACTATGGGGTTTTTAATATCATATTGGAGTACGATTCTGCACATATCATCTTTGGGATTTTGTGCTATGAGCCATGGGATGCTCTTATACAGTGATGCCTGAATCAATGGACCCGAGCTTTATTATCCTACTGCAAAGAGAAAGTAGAGCGGAGGTGGTTGCCACTTACATGAATGTCTCTTATTTTGATTGTTTCATTTAGACAATAAATCTCGGTGACATTAAAGGTGAGCTGAAAGTTAAATATTGTGAAGAATCTCCAAAATTAACAATGGGCTGCTTTAAAACAAAATTCTCTTAAAACGGCAGGTGGTATTTATTTGGTTTTCTCTTCTTTCTATTTTTCTTGATGCCTATACAAATTGATTAAATAGCCTATTTTTTTCTAAAGCCTACAGAGATATTGGGCTTTGTGAAGTTAGCCTTTGTAAGAGGTGTCAGAAATAAGCTGTCTTTTTGCTATAAAATCCTGAGTTTCTTGGAAAAAAAAAAAGTTGTAATTTTCATGGAAATGTTAAATAACAACATTCCAGCATGTATCTCTTAAAATAGCCATCACGTGCATCATTGATGACAATACAGAATAAACCTAATGAAACTGGAAATTTACTTCATACTTCTAGTTATAATAGAAACAGGAAGTAAAAAATTTCCTAAAATCCTAATGAGTGCAAAATCAAGGTGTGACTAACCAACAGTGTCAATCTTAATCACTCTGTAGTGGTTAATAGAATATGCCACCCAGACTCCCCCTACAGGACTGAGACACTCATTCCCCCACCTTTTGGGAATTCCAGCAGCTGAGTCCTTCCTAGAAATTTACATTAGATGACGAGAGCATCTATACGCAGGTCATGTCTCATCCAAAGTAGAAACCTACCCATTGTAAATATAGGAATGTAAAGTCATGGCCTCTTTTCTGAATGCAAGACAACTCCTAAGGGCCGTCCAAACTCTAGTGCTTCCCAAGACACTATATGAGTTCATCATGTAACTGCACTGAAATTCAGCTTTTCTCTTTGTCCATTTCTTCTGCCTTTACTCCTACAAATGTCGTATTTGTTACTACCAAAAGCACTTCACACATGCAAATCTACATCTCAGAGTCTGCTTTCCAGACATCCTGATTTAAAACAATTAGTGTTCTCAGTAGTTTAAATAGGTTTTAATATGGGATATTGAAGCTGGATGCCCTGCCAGCCAGCTGGCAAAGAGGAAGGAATTAATTATAATAGCAGAGAGCCTTCCAGAGAACGTTAAATTGTCAGTCTTTACAACAAAGACTGCCAGTGATAGATCTCTGGTTGTAAAGAGTGAGATTCTGAGGCTTGAGTTGGGGACATTTAGGTTGATTAATTCACAAACATTAACTCCCTATATCTTGAATCCTCCGGGATTGAAGAAGAGGCCCACTCCTTCTTACTAAGGCAAGCATGCCTTCACTGCTTGAAAACAAAGCAGTGAGCTCTGCCTCACAAGGCATCATGAGCACCCCTCGGCACCAGGCTGTAGTGTCCATTTATCCCTCAAGCTGGGGAAGTACTAGGCGTACTAAGGAAGATAACGGACTATACCCCCAAGAGCTCCTGAGGTCACCTCTCAATAAATTTCTAGTTTGGTTCTTCATGATCTAGTCAATATACACTAAGAGGATTTGGAAGAATATGACTAGGATTATATCCCAAGGGTCTTGTATCAAAAAAAGTAGAACATGTGATTGGATAAGGACTCCCTAGTTTATTAATAAGGGAGAGAACTATCCTAAGATAAAAGATTCCACACCTTGACAAAGACCTCAGAAAACAGTGCTGATGCATTGTTTAGATGGTCCTTATAAGCATGGAGAAAGTGATAGCCTATAATAAGTAAAGCAGAAATGTCAAAATGCCATGGCAAACACGGAAAAAGGGAATTTAAAAAATTCACAGAAGTTCTCAATCTACTAGATGTATGAGTAAGGCCACAAAACCCACCAGTTAACCATGTTCTGAGAGAGCCTGGAAGGTCCCCCATTTAACAAAGCAATAGTAATGCACTGATAAGGGAAACACCATCACCTTTAATTCACTTGTAGCTGTCCTCTATTGGTAGGGCTCATGGTAATCAAGGCTGTACAGAATTGTGTTCTCTGATTGTATGAAGGATGATAGAATCTTGAAAATATAGAGGCCAAAGGCAGCATCTAACCATCAGAAGCCAAGTGGGTGCAACGTTATAATGAGTGGCAAAATTACAGTGACTGTCATAGGCACCTACTCAGAGAGTTATGGAAGTGGTTAATAGAACATATCATCTTAGTATGGGCAGCTGACAAAGATATTCCTCCATATGCACAATCAAAAAAAATTAAATATCGATGATCAGAGGCTGAGGGCAGCCACTTCAATAAGATGTCATGATTCCTGGTCCAGCTTTCTGAATTTCAACCAGTTTTCATGCCTGGATCCCACTGAGAAAAAAACGGAGGGAGGGAGGCAGGTTACTAGGCCCTGGTATATATAGAAGGAGTACTTAACCGTGGGAAGTTAAATTACCATTCAATCCGAACGGCCAATCGTGAGCTGAGTTCTGTCAGATCCTTCAAGTCATAAGCAAGGCATGCTTAGTAGCTATACATTGTAACATGGAAATAGTACATATAAGATCAGGAATGCGCAGGGCCAGATGGAACATGTAAGGAGTAGGAACAAGTGGTCTAGAGCTTCATTACACCCACAACCCTTGTACCAGCCAGCACCATTTCCTCTGTCTACATTTGTGACCATATAGCGGCTTGTTTTGTGTAGCTGATGGAGGAGGAAAGAAGTTGAGCTTAATCTGCTGCTGAACTACACTCCCTCTCAGGAGTAGCCCTGAAAGATAACAGTGATAAAAAAATCTTCTACATGGTAGAGCTCTAGTTTTAAGACCAACTGCTTTTGCAGACGTGATAATTCATCTCACTGTCTTTCCTTTTTGAAGTTTCTCTTGAATAAGAGTCCAGCAAGAATCATATAAAATGTGTTCGAGATTTACTACAGGGCAGAGTGGATTAGAATAGTACAATGGGTGTTCTGCCATGGCTATTGTGGCACACAAGCCAGAGACCCCACTTCAGAACTGTTGATAGATAATGATTCTCAGCTGAGTCCTTCTCTATGCATTGCCTTTAGTTAACAAGAGCTGCCTTGCTCTATTCTGGAGCAACTCACATCTCATTACCACTGGTCAGTAAAAAGATATTTAGGCCTTATCTCTTTGCCTTAAGGCTGGGTGACACTGATTGTCCTTCCCAAATTCAGAGCTCTTTAATGGATAGAATGAGGCCTTTGTTAAGATTGAGTCACAGTTCACCTTCTCTCTGCCCAAATTAATCAGTCCAACACAAATATTGATATCGGTGTCATTGAAAATTTTCTACATTCAAGTCTTCATCTCAGAGTGTACCGAATAATATACACACTTATATATTCTTGTACCGAATAATATACACACTTAAGGAAAATATGAAATCTTTATTGACTATACAGGTATGCCTTGGGGAGATTGCGGGTTCAGTTCCAGACCACTGCAATCAAGTGAGTATCACTATAAAGAAGGTCATAATCTTTTTATTGGGGAGGGTCTTGCCTTCAATCTGTGAAAAACACAACATCTTTGAAGTGTAATAAAACGAGATATGCCTGTGTTAACATGCCAAATAACTTTAGTTCAGTCAAGCACCCTAGCCTTAATTGAACAAGAGGATAATCCGAACATGTGTATATAAATCCAAGAAGGCCTGGAACTTTCTAATATAGTATTAGGAATGAGGAATTGAAGCTGGAGTTTTGATCCAACATAAAGTCACTGTCTCTAGCAATCTCTGCTGGACACTTGGAGTACTTTACTTGCAGTGAAGCATAGTGGTCATAATTGACATTAAAAGGAGAGTTCTGGCACAATAGAGTATTTGATAGGTATTTACAGTTCTCTAGAATAAGCCATCCTTATGCTGAGATGAATAAAACAAGCTATTAGCTTCAAAAGCTTCATAATGTGAGTCTGCCTTTTTACACATGGAGCACTTATGAAGTAATGATAAAATCATATGTCTGAGCCAGTAAATTTGGTGGCCAGACACTGGATCATGAAAAATTACCATAGAAGAATTGCTACTTTGTGAAGGCTTTAGGAACATGGACTAGCTAACCTTTCTCTTCTACCAGTACTTTTCCCATCACTTCACCTGTTTTTAGTTTCTGTGATTTTTAGAGAAATATTCTTGACATTTATGCTGTCTTTAAATCTCCTACCCCTTTGGACCCTGAAGATTTCTGGCCATAGCAGATACCTGTCTGTCTGCACAGTGTGGATTTATCTCCTGAGTATGAATCTCTTAGTCATTGATCTACTATAACTTTATATCTTGTGTGAGGTACCAGTGCTACTTTCCAGTGGTAGATCTTATTTTTGCCATTAAAATTTTGCTCTCTTCTCTTCCTAGTAAAGGCTTCATGCAGTCTCACTCATGAACATGAGGCATAAAGAGCCCTCCTGAAGTTGGTGCTACATTACTGTCTCATTGATTTGGGGCTTGGCCACAATACAAGCTTTAGCCAAAAAAATGTGAGGAAATGTACAGAAATATCTGAAAAAAGAAAACTTTAGGAGGCGTCAAGAGTTTCTGCCAGCTCTGTTTCTGAGTGGCCCAAAAAAGGCCCACTTCTGGAGTCTGGAATCTGGAATTCCAGAAGAATGTGAAAGACGTATAGAGCAGACTCACTGAAGCTGACGCACAGCCACTGACATCTATCACGAACAAAAGGTAAATGTGTTTTGTTGCAAGCCACTGTGATTTGCGGGATTGTTTTTAATTAATAAAGCTAATGATATTCATTTGCTGGATTAGGAAATAATCAAAACAAAATATCTTACAGCAAATTCAAATTGCAGATTTGAACCCATTTTAGATGACGTGTCAAATATGAGTGATAAAAACACTGTTTAAACAAAAGTAAAAATAAGACTAAAATTATTTCAAATTCACATAAATATAGAATTAAAAATTTTAAGTAAGAAGTTATCTGCAATCCACAGTTGCTAAAACACGTAATTTCTTTGTCTTTTGGTTATAATAACTTAAGATTAAGTTAACTAATCTTCTCAAATGATCGATCACTTCTGAGCATTTGAGGAAAGATCTCTGCTTCTCCAGTAAGCCCTTGTAAAGTAAGGGCTGTTTTTCCTTGACAAGTCATGTAAGTAATGATCAGGAACAAGAAAGATATCCTTTTTGGTTCCCATTACATATACAAAACATCTCTCCATCTCCTTTGGATCTTATGCCATCAATGGTATCTCCATCTGTCATCCCTTATGCTGTCATTTGTAGACCACCTATTCATTCCCAGTAATTAAAGTCCTGCTCAACTCACATAATGCATACTTACTTCTGTCCATAATGCTTAGTGACTTCAACTAATCATGCATACAATGCCATTCCAAAACTCCAGTCTCTTTCCATTCCTTGTCTTTCTCAAATCTAACAAAATTCGGTTTCACTTCAATTTAGTCTTTCATTAGTCTCCAATTCCCATAGAAATTTTGTATTTTGTACCACCATTAACTTATTTTGCTCTGAAATCCAAATTATAAGTATTTCATTCTCTATGTACCATTTATCACCTTTTCAACTTACTTTCTCTGATAGCCCCTTAAAATTGCTTCATTATATTGAGAATTCTTCCTATTTGGTTGTATATATGTGTCCCCTTGTTTTCACTCCTCTATTTACCATTTTAGATTAGGTGGTTCATCATTATTTTCATGAGTTTTTAAATCACTTTCAACTTTGTTTTCTTTCCCTCTCCCATACTTGTCTGAAAAAACCTCAACCTTGATTGAACTCAAGCATATACATTCTGTGTCTAAAACCTCTATAATTCAACTCAAATGGAAATACTTATATAATCATGCTGACAAGTCTCTGTTTTAATTCACAAGCTCAAGCCTCAAATAGACAAGTAGCACTGCCTAAAAATAATATTACGTGTCCTAAATAATTTTGCTTTCCTAGGCTTTGGTATAAATATTTTAGAAATTTGCTTTCAACAAATATCTTCTTATGTGGTCCTCTAGTTTGCTTAATTGATTATGCACAATATAATGACTTTCACCGTATTCTTTACTTCCTGACATTTTTGGCTAGCCGTCTTTTACTTCCTGTCCTTTGTTTTGCACTTGCCATTCTCTCAGCTTATAATGCTCTTGTCCAGTTCTGTGCATTGCTAGCTCCCTCTTATTCTGCAAGTCTTGCTTCAGATGTCACCTCTTCGGAGAGCTCTTCCCTGACCATCTTATTCAAAGAATTCCTTTATCACCTCCTGCTGAGTCCTTCACAGCACTAATCACAATATGTAATTATTTCAATTTTTTTATTTTATATATTTCTATATCTGGAAACTAAACTCCTCAAGAGGAGGACATTTGTTTATTTTCTACTCTGCTGAATCTTTAGTACCAAGTATATTGTCTGGCAAACAGTATGTATACAAGAAATATTTTTTGGCTCAAGAAATATTAATGAATAAATGAATGAATACCATATGCAAATCACTAGATAACTCTTCATTTCATTTTTTAATCTGTACAGTGAAAAGGCGATAGTACATGGTTTCCAAAGTCTCATGTGGGATTCTAGTCCCATCTTTAACTTCTGGACTATAAGTTGTGAATAGCTATACTATGGGATTGAGTGAGTACTTGACTCAACTGGTACTTTGAAGTGTCTTTTTGCACTTGGTCTACCATTTGTCATCAGAGAACTGATGATATAAGCCTACTTTCTATACTTGCTATATGTGACTTCATCTTCAAAGAGATCTTAACATCCATAGGCAAGAATCATCAATAGCCCAAACACTCCTACTCACCTCAACAGATGTGACGGGTTATCTGTAACACCAAGGACACACATCCAAAATTTTCATAGGTTCTTGGTTAGTCTCCAGTGGAATTCTACACATCAGAAATATTGTAATAATTCATTCACTCCTGAGAATTCCCTATAAATTTACTCTTGTGTAAAAAAGATTATAAGTGGGCAAACCCAATCTACTTTCTTCTCATGTTAGTCACATATTATAATCAATGAAACTGCCTTGACATATCATTGTCACCCACAGTCACTCTTGATATGGTATATTCTATGAGCTCTGTTAGACCACATCTAACACATGTGGTCAAAAGATAAATAGTTCTGCATTTAGTTCACACAAGAGCATTTAAAATCCCCAGTTATTTTAGATCTTCCCAATAGAATTTTAAAATGTATTTCTTTGTTTTCCTAATAATAGGAGCACAATTGTAACAATATAAACTTATAATTTACATAAGTTGTGACTTTGCAAGTATGTGTTTAGCCACAGTACCTATGTTAGCCATAGGTATTTACATAAAGTTTTCTGGTGGAATGTGGAGAAATATGATTGTGGTAATGCAAAAGACAAATCAATTATTTATATTATGAAGCACAGGTCAGATGCGAATTAGACTCATTATTTTTCCTTTATTCCCACAGGCTCCCTCCAATAAGTATTTATTGATTCATTTTCCCACAGCAACTTTCTCCTGCTGACAGATTAGGCATCTCTAGACATGGCATTCAAAACTTTGGTTTATAAGGGCTTTATTTAGTTATTTGCTCAATAAAAGCTGACATTATAAAAATTTCAATACATTAAAATTAAAAAATTACAGCCCTAAAGAATAAACTCCCTAGATAGTGACACAGAAAATTGCCTTGTAAGTGACCACTATTTGATAGGAGAGCAGTTTGGGGTAATAATTAGCCTAATGGTTACTCTCTTTCTAGCAGATTATTCATCCCATCACCACTGAGCATGGAAACACAGCAAAAGCAAAACACAGAGAAAAATATCACTAGGCAATAAGGTAGGACATCTAGGACTTCCCAAAACATGTGAGGGAGAGTATATCTGTTTATTTCAGGGGTCTCTGGAGCAGGAAATAAGACCTGGGATTACAGGACTAAAGAAGATAAGGATTATAAACAATTAAAATGTAAACTACAAGCAGTTGAAGTCTCCATTCTAAATTGGAGTATATTTGACTAGCAGTAGTTAAAAGACGTCTCGTACATTTCAAATGGATATTACAAATTGAAGAATATTTGACTCACAGTGCATAAAAATTGTTTCTTCTAAAGACATTCATGTTTAAATAGAGGTCAAGTAATAAATGTAAACAATAATGTAAGTGGCATGGATTAGATAAGGGGAAGAACTGAGAATGGCAACGATGGGGCTTTTCCTGTTGTTTCATAAATTAAACTAGATTTATAATTGTATATTGTACCTAGAGTCAAAATCATCCTTCTGTTGTAAGCTATTTAGTTTACTTATTATGGAAAAAAAAAAAAACAAAAAAACCCTGAAAGTAACAGAAATACTACAAATATACATGCAGAAAAAAAAAAATCAGTGAAGCTTTTATGATATTTACATGGCAAAATGAATTAATTTAGAATGAATTTTTTAAAAACTAGTTATTTTGTACAAAAAAAAAAGAGTGAGCTGCCTAGTTGAATATTCTCATTACTATGCTTCTTTTTTTTTTTTCCTGATCATTGGTTCATAGGTAAAAGGCTCTGCATGAATAATTCTCACTATATTGTAAGGTCATTAACAAAAACTACTCCTTATGACACTATAATGGTATATATATGTCATTACACATCTGTCAGAGCTCATAGAATATACCATATCAAGAGTGACTGTGGGTGACAATGATATGTCAAGGCAGTTTCATTGATTATAACAAATGTACTATTCTGGCATGGGATGTTGATTGTGAGGGAGGCTGTGGATGTTTGGAGGTGCGAGTTCATGGGAAGTCTCTGCTCTAAAAAATAGTCTATTAAAAATTGTCGTGGACCATTAAAAAACCCACTAAGACTCCAACTGTCTATCCATATATCTCTAGCTAAAGTTGAGGGCACAGCCAGCAATTAAAATATGATTTACATTAAGTTAAAGATAAAGTAGCATTTTAAAAGCAGCTGCCATTACTTGCATTATTTATTTGCAGGGTACCGTGTAACTGCAGAATTATGCTGAATAAAGACAAAGGTGTTCTCTTTATTGAAGAACTTACAATCCAAAGATAGAATGGAAATTTAGGAACAACTTCAATTTCTCAGGATCATCAAAACGACATTCTAATGAAAGGCAATGAGTCCAAAGGACCCTTGTGTGGATAAGACTTCTTACCCAATATTTGTATTTATTGTTCTTGTACCTAATTGCATATTGAGAAGAACCAGACGGTCCTTGATTTGGCTCAAGTGTTGGCCTGTATGTTTTTTATTAACTTGGCAAATTGTTATGTATCTAAAAATATTAAACAGATGACACTAAAATACACTCTAAACGCTAACTTGTTCAACTTTGAGACGGGGAATCTCTTGAGTGTCACTGAACTATTATCAGTCGTTTAGAAGTGTTCACCTCAATATAAAAGGTGTTATGCTTAATAAATTTAGAAACAGCGGCATTATACAATTGGGAAGTTCACTTCTTCCCTTCTAGGTGTTAAAATATCTTATGTGTTTCCATAACTAGATCTTAATGTGCTTTCATTTTGCTGTTGGTGGGTTTGTTCTGTTCTGTTTAGGCCAGATGAACAGTTTCCCCTAATTTAACTTAAAACTTAATATGGGAATTAAACCCATTTTCCTCTTGAAGATTTTCTTATGCCAACTTTCCCATTAGAAGAGACAATTTGACATTGTCGAACTGTAGCATATTAGATCACCCTGAAACTTTTGTCCCATTACTCTTATTTCTCATTTCCTGTTATAATAGTACTTGAACTACTTCAAAGTTCCCCAAAGCACCACCGTTTTATTCCTCTCTGAAGTCACACGTCCTCTGCTTGCGATGTTCTGTCCTGCCTCTGCCTGCCTCTCCATAGCTTTGCAAACCCCAGTTCAGGAAGTTCAGCTTTCTTGCTCTCAAAGACTTAAGCACTTTCTCTGTTTCTTCCCAGTATCTTACCCCAGATCCAGGTAGATGCTTCAGATGCTGCTGTTAGTTTGTGGTGCCATATCACAGCCATTTCTCTTACAACCTACCCCCTCTTTCCCATTGAGTGAACTTTTAGTCTGGTTAGATGCTATACTTTATTCACCGCTGTGTTTCTATGTCCTCACAAATTGCCTGACCCATAGTAATTGCTCAAGAAATGCTGGTTAAATTTAATTAAGTGATGCATATCACTGTATCACCATCAACAAGTGGTGTTTTATTTAAAACCCCAAATATATGTGTTTATTATATAAAAATCAAAAGATAACCTGGAGAATTTGGCATCCTAACCATGCATTGCCCACCTCTTCCCTGTCCAGGTTCCTTTTTAACTTAAATAAGCTGTTTTGTTCTTGCACTTTCTGCAAGTTGAGAAGTCAGTGTGATAGAGATGCATTAAAGCAAGTGAGATTTGCCTAGACATCAATAAACTTGAAAGGCTCCCAGTGGGCCACTTGTTGTTTCAATAAAGGCTCATCATTACTTGCTCCTTTGAGCATTTTAGACCCAACCCCTTAGTTCGCCCTGCTGTGAATACAAGACTCCAGAAATGAGAGGTTTTTAACTTCCTAAACCTTGGGGGAAGAATATTAAACATTGGAGGGAACCTAGTTACATCAATAGTGCCACTGATCTAGTTTTTTTTTTTTTTTTTTTTTTTTTTTAAGCAAGGAAGCTGGCTGTTATCGTTATTTTAAGCTGTCATGGGACTAGTAACTCAGAACTCCCTTTTTTAGACCCCTCCAGCGAAGAATTGGTGGTGGGCCTCACCATTTCCGGGCTTGTGTGGGTGTAAATCCCAGGGGCCAAGAAAGGATGAAGGGTGGAGCCACTGCTCAATTTGAAGGAACTAGGAATTCAATTGAGAAATGGGGCGAGAGGGGGAAGAGGGGGTGGCGAAGAATTTGGGACTAGCACTTGTACCTGGTGGAAATCCTGGCTTCCAGGCATTGTGTCACGCTAAGCGTGCCTTGGATTCTTTCCCACCAGCCTAGCGCTGAAGAGCCAAATCAAGGCGTGAGACGTACCCCAGCAGCAAGTTTCTCTCTGGGTGGGGGCGGGGATCAAAGGGCCGTGGAGCAGTACTCATACTAAAGATTGGAACCCAGGATTGGAAAAATGCTCCTGCTACATAATACAGTAGAAGTGAAGAAACAGTAGGAGGAAGGAGAAGGTGAAAATCAGAGGATAAATGCATCTCATTGAGACTTTTGAAGAAGAGTTTGTCCTCTTTCTTTTTTTGTCTTCCTTCTTTTCTTCCTTCCTTTTTTTTTTTTTTTTCCTTCTCGTGAGTATGCTTGCATTTAAAAAGAAGGTCTTTGGTGACTACTTTTTCTCAGAATCTTGTTTCTCTTCAGTAAAGTTTAAGTGGGATTGGAGTTTCCTTGACTTCTGCGTGAGGAGTTTTTAAATGGCAACGAGTCACATAAGCATCCATAAAGTGCCTAATGATACCTCTGTCATCACATGTTTCCAACAGGATTTTGAGTCGGGGTTGTCATCCCCCACCCACCCTGAGTGGGCGATAGGTTAATCAGTTCATGTATGCATTTATACTTTCCAGATTGAGCTGTGCACGGAATGTAAAACGTCCTTCTCCTCCTTCGCCCTCCCTCTACCCATTCACTCTACTTGGGAGGGCGCGCAGATGCGTGGTGCGCGCGTGTGTGTTTAGCAAAAGCGCTTGGAAGGAGCGACCCTTCTTGTAATGCACCCTCGCTCTAGCTGAAGAATTTCTCTACCAAGAAGCGTCTCTGATCTACCCGCAACAGAAGTGTCCTCCCCACGCTGACTGGGGACAGACTGTCTCGGCGGTTCTCAATTCAGGGAGCTGACGCTTTGGTGTTCTGGGAGAGGTGCCTGACTTCCTCCTGGAGTGCTGAGCTTTCCCCGGAATGTAGGAGTGTTGTGTGTGTGTGTGTGTGTGTGTGTGTGTGTGTGTGTGTGTGTGTGTGTGTGAGCGCGCGTGTGTGTGTGCGCACGACCATGAGCTTGCCGGCTTCCTCTAAGCCGGCAACGTTACTCTCTAAGCAGCCGCCAGCAACGCAAGGCAACAGCAGCCTCCGCCTCCTCAGTCCGGTGATTGGCTGGTTTTGCTCATCATTTCCCTGCTAGGAAAAGGGAAGGGCTAGTGACGCCCCCGAACCCAGCTGCAGAAGCGGCCGCCACCTCTGATGCAAGGTGTCTCGTCCTCTAAGAAACCTGAAACCTAGGTTGGCGACGCGGAGCGACCCGGCAGAGCTGGCGCGAACCGAGAGGGAAAGCGCTGGGCAGCGCTTGAGCACCAACAGGAGCTCTGCCTCAGAGGACCCTCGCGACCCGCTCTTGAGATCCCGGCTCCACGCTCTCCTCGCATTTTACAGATTCCGCCCCCCACCCTCGCGACTATATTTCCTAAAACGGAGCTTTTATATCCAGAGAAGGTGCGAGAGCTGGGACAACCAGGACTTTCCCGGGGAACCAAGATGCGCTCCATTAGGAAGAGGTGGACGATCTGCACGATAAGTCTGCTCCTGATCTTTTATAAGACAAAAGAAATAGCAAGAACTGAGGAGCACCAGGAGACGCAACTCATCGGGTAAATGCAAAGCTTCATTTCAGGATATGACAAAAGTCAAGCCATAAATGAAATGCGAATATAGATGATAGCGAGAGGGTTGGGATAGTATGTGTGTTCGTATGAGCTTGTGTGTATTTAGTTTCATGAATTAAATAACAAAGGCAGTTGTTAAGGTGTGTGTGCTTCTCTACGGTGTGTTTCCAGTAAGAGTTTAACTTGCCCCTGTTTGGTGGTAGTGACAGTTGTTTTGGCGCCGGGGGCTTGCACGTCAAAGGGGAAGTCACTGCAGAAGTGTCAACAAAGAATGTGTGCCCTTGTCCTTTTAATCTGTGGGCAGAACTCAAACGGGATGTCTTTAGTGACCATCTGGTTGCCTTTCCTTCTTTCTCTACCCTATCACTCCAGGAGATGCTAGAGAAAGCTGGCTTTTTGAAAGGCCGAAGTTAAAGCCCAGAAAGTAGGAAATGTGTCTCCACCGTTTCTTTACTCTTATTTGGCGTAGGGTAGATTTGGGTATCTTAAACTCTAGATACTTCCTTATTTACTCTTCCGTGGGTAAAAGGCATGGGCATCATGGCTACAGTTTTAGAATCTGGGGGACTGTAGCTTTATGCAGACTATATTTCTGCCCTTTTTTTTTTTCTTGGTTTGTCTTGATGAGTTCAGACTCTTTCTCTACCCCGAGTAAGTTATCTAAATACCACACTTCCTTCCTCCCTCCCCCTGGCCTCTGTGCCTTTGAAGTTTACCCAGGAGGTGGCTGCAACTTCGTGTTGCTTACATTGCTTGGAAGCGTTTTCTGAGGATGTGAACCTGGTTGTCAACTGTGTTCAAAGTCCTGCTTCGGAAATCCTCCCTCATCCGGAGCCGTCTGCTGTCGAAAACTCCACACTGGTGGAGATGCCCGTTTGATTTTTATTTTCCTTGACGTTTGTTAAAGCGAACATAGAAACCTTGCCGGGGCTCGGGGTGGGCATAAGGACTGCTAAAATGCGCGCGCGTGCACTTGTATGCGTGCGTGTGTGAGTGTGTGTGTGTGTGTGTGTGTGTGCGCACGCGCGCGCACAAACACACACACAAACTTCCTGCTCCCCATTTCTTAATATTCCTGCTCCTCCCTAAGTAATGAGCATTTAAGTCAGCAAGAGGCAGGCTTATCCTTACAGAAGGAATTGCTATTTTATATAAACTAAGATAGCCAAAAGTACAGTCGAAAGAAACTGGAAAAGAATGAGAAAGCTAATAAGGAATGAACTGGATGGTCTTTATGCATCAA